>NW_026607617.1:47500-347500 GCF_029499605.1 Hyla sarda
CTGCCGTCTATCCTCCATGTTATCCCTGTGTGTTTCCTATCATATTTGTTAATCGCTTTATCTATTAAAAATGACTTCTTACTAAGTAAAAACCCTCACATATTGTCCACTAAGTGCGGTAATGCTAAACGGATACATTTCTGCACCAAAGAGTATGAAAAAATTATGTGTGTTTTTGTACCCTGGTTACCTGCTGTATACTCAAAGGGGTCTGGGAGGGGAGAGAGGATTATGAAGAAAAAGAGGGGTATGGAGGAAGACAGAGTCATTTGGAAGAGGAGGAAGACAGAGGAGTCTGGAGGAGAAGGACAGAGGAGTCAAGAGGAGGAGGAGGACAGAGGAGTCTGGCTGAAGACAGTCATCTGGAGGAGGAGGACAGAGGAGTCTGGAGGAGGATAAAGGAGTCTGAAGGAAGACAGAGGAGTCTGTAGGAGGAGGACAGAGGATTCTGGAGGAAGACAGGAGTCTGGAGGAGGACAGAGGATTCTGGAGGAAGACAGGAGTCTGGAGGAGGACAGAGGATTCTGGAGGAAGACAGGAGTCTGGAGGAGGACAGAGGAGTCTGGAGGAGGAGGACAGAGGAGTCTGGAGGAAGACAGGAGTCTGTAGGAGGAGGACAGAGGATTCTGGAGGAAGACAGGAGTCTGTAGGAGGAGGACAGAGGATTCTGGAGGAAGACAGGAGTCTGGAGGAGGACAGAGGAGTCTGGAGGAGGAGGACAGAGGAGTCTGGTGGAAGACAGTCATCTGGAGAAGGAGGACAGAGGAGTCTGGAGGAGGATAGAGGAGTCTGAAGGAAGACAGGAGTCTGGAGTAGGAGGACAGAGGATTCTGGAGGAAGACAGGAGTCTGGAGGAGGAGGACAGAGGAAGGAGTTTGGAGTAGGAAAGAAGGGGGTCTAGAGGAAGGGGACAAAGGATTCTGGAGGAGGAAACAGGAATCTAGAGGAGGAGACAGAGGAGTCTAGGGGAGGACAGAGGAGTGTGAAGGAGGGGACTGCGAAGTCTGGAGTGAGGAGACAAAGGAGTCTGGACAGAGGAGTCTGAGGTGGAGGAGACAGAGGAGTCTGGAGGAAGAGGAGATAAATACCAAAAATCCTATCCCAAGAGGTACCCACGGTTAAATATCAAATATTTACAATTTCCCTCAGGGCCAAAGCCCCTACGGGTCTAAATCCCCTTTACTTGGAGCCCCCCCCCCCCTTTTAAAATGTGACTTTTATTAATTATCTATTCATATATTAAATCCAAAGGTGTAAGGCTGCATTCACACCATGTTTTGTACATATGGGTGCCGGATCCGGCTGGGGGAGGGGAAAACCGAGCCGGATCAACCCGTAAGTCCATTTACTTTAATGAGCCGCCCGTAACTGACCGGAGTCAAACAGTGACTCCGGTCGGTTCAGTTTTGACCCGTATGTGGTTTTGGACCGGACCTAAAACCGTAGTATACTACGGGTTGAGGTCCGGCCAGGAGACCGCATACGGGTCAAAACTGAGCCGACCGCAGTCACTGTTTGACTCCGGTCGGCTACGGGAATGGTGTTTTAAAAATCACAGCCCGATAGAGGGTGGTATTATATACCCCTAATCTTTCACCCAGTGCACTATTTCGGAGAACCAGTTACTGGATTCTATATTTCTGACCCTCACTCTACCCCTTCGCTGCTAATTGAGAACCATAAGAACCCCCCCAACCCACCGTTTCACCGGCTGCAACAGTCTTTATCAAGGGCCGAGGTGCTAACAAGTCCATATAGTAATTGATCAGTTCCCAATGATTGTATATCCTGGATTTGTATACAGTAGAATCTCCCAATAGCAGACACTCACAGGGAATAAAAAAGTGTCCCTTGTTCAGAGATGCCCCCTATTGAGAGGTGTCCCCTATTGAGAGGTGTCCCCTATTGAGAGATGTCCCTATTGAGAGATGTCCCCTATTGAGAGATCCCCCTATTGGGAAAAAGGCTAAAAAAAATATTTCTAAATGGATGAACACTGTCCTGTACTCACTGCAGAATGTAATTACCTTATAAAACATGATAAAAAACAATATTACAGTCGAATCTTCTAGTGTCGTTTAATCGCCCATTATCCACCCCCCCTGTACCATTTCATCCCCTCTTTATACCCTCTACCATCTTATTCCCCCATGCATTTTGCCAAATGATCCCCCTTACCCCCTGTGTCACATAATTTCCCCTTGCCCCCCCCTGTGCTATTTCTTTTCCCTTTATTACCCTCTGTGTAAATTCATCACCCCCCTCTATGAAGTGGCACGGGGGGGGGGGGGGGGATAAAGGGGGAATGAAATGGCCCAGGGGGTGGTAAAGAAGGGATGATGAATTTTTTGCACAGAGGGTAGTAAAGGGGGAATTAAACAGCACAGGGGGGATGAAAAGGAAAAGATGTGGCCAAGGGGGGGGGGGGGGGTGATAAAGGGAATGATTTGGCACAGGGGAGTAAAGTGGCACGGGGGGGGGGGATCAGGATAGGAGGGGGTGAATGTACAGCGGACGTACAGAAGCAGGAGATCAATGAATAAACATTGGTCTTCTGCTTCTGTGCTGGGCCTTTTGCAGGGGGGTTCAGCAGGGTTCTGGGCCCCTTACTAGAGTATTGGTTGTACCCCCTTATGGCGGCCCTGTGTACAAGGTAGGGCCGGCACATGAGCCTGGTTATCTCCTGGTTATCTTATTGGGAGTGTTTTATCCTCTATTGGGAGTGTTTTGTCCTCTATTGGGCGTGTTTTGTCCTCTATTGGGAGTGTTTTGTCCTCTATTGGGCGTGTTTTGTCCTCTATTGGGAGTGTTTTGTCCTCTATTGGGAGTGTTTTGTCCCCTATTGGGAGTGTTTTGTCCTCTATTGGGAGTGTTTTGTCTCCTATTGGGAGTGTTTTGTCCTCTATTGGGAGTGTTTTGTCCCCTATTGGGAGTGTTTTGTCCTCTATTGGGAGTGTTTTGTCCTCTATTGGGAGTGTTTGGTCTCCTATTGGGAGTGTTTTATCCTCTATTGGGAGTGATTTGTCCTCTATTGGGAGTGATTTGTCCTCTATTGGGAGTGTTTTTTCCTCTATTGGGAGTGTTTTGTCCTCTATTGGGAGTGTTTTGTCCTCTATTGGGAGTGTTTTGTCTTCTATTGGGAGTGTTTTGTCTCCTATTGGGAGTGTTTTGTCCTCTATTGGGAGTGTTTTGTCTCCTATTGGGAGTGTTTTGTCCCCTATTAGGAGTGTTTTGTCCTCTATTGGGAGTGTTTTGTCCTCTATTGGGAGTGTTTTGTCCCCTATTGGGAGTGTTTTGTCCTCTATTGGGAGTGTTTTGTCCTCTATTGGGAGTGTTTTGTCCCCTATTGGGAGTGTTTTGTCCTCTATTGGGAGTGTTTTGTCCTCTATTGGGAGTGTTTGTCCCCCTATTGGGAGTGTTTTGTCCTCTATTGGGAGTGATTTGTCCTCTATTGGGAGTGTTTTGTCCTCTATTGGGCGTGTTTTGTCCTCTATTGGGAGTGTTTTGTCCTCTATTGGGAGTGTTTGTCCCACTATTGGGAGTGTTTTGTCCTCTATTGGGAGTGATTTGTCCTCTATTGGGAGTGTTTTGTCCTCTATTGGGCGTGTTTTGTCCTCTATTGGGAGTGTTTTGTCTCCTATTGGGAGTGTTTTGTCTCCTATTGGGAGTGTTTTGTCCCCTAATGGGAGTGTTTTGTCCCCTATTGGGAGTGTTTTGTCCTCTATTGGGAGTGTTTTGTCCTCTATTGGGAGTGTTTGTCCCCCTATTGGGAGTGTTTTGTCCTCTATTGGGAGTGATTTGTCCTCTATTGGGAGTGTTTTGTCCTCTATTGGGCGTGTTTTGTCCTCTATTGGGAGTGTTTTGTCCTCTATTGGGAGTGTTTGTCCCCCTATTGGGAGTGTTTTGTCCTCTATTGGGAGTGATTTGTCCTCTATTGGGAGTGTTTTGTCCTCTATTGGGCGTGTTTTGTCCTCTATTGGGAGTGTTTTGTCTCCTATTGGGAGTGTTTTGTCTCCTATTGGGAGTGTTTTGTCCCCTATTGGGAGTGTTTTGTCCTCTATTGGGAGTGTTTTGTCTCCTATTGGGAGTGTTTTGTCTCCTATTGGGAGTGTTTTGTCCACTATTGGGAGTGTTTTGTCCTCTATTGGGAGTGTTTTGTCCCCTATTGGGAGTGTTTTGTCTCCTATTGGGAGTGTTTTGTCTCCTATTTGGAGTGTTTTGTCCCCTATTGGGAATGTTTTGTCTCCTATTGGGAGTGTTTTGTCTCCTATTGGGAGTGTTTTGTCCTCTATTGGGAGTGTTTTGTCCTCTATTGGGAGTGTTTTGTCTCCTATTGGGAGTGTTTTGTCTCCTATTGGGAGTGTTTTGTCCTCTATTGGGAGTGTTTTGTCCCCCTATTGGGAGTGTTTTGTCCCCTATTGGGAGTGTTTTGTCCCCTATTGGGAGTGTTTTGTCCTCTATTGGGAGTGTTTTGTCTCCTATTGGGAGTGTTTTGTCCTCTATTGGGAGTGTTTTGTCCTCTATTGGGAGTGTTTTGTCTCCTATTGGGAGTGTTTTGTCCTCTATTGGGAGTGATTTGTCCTCTATTGGGAGTGTTTTGTCCCCTATTGGGAGTGTTTTGTCCCCCTATTGGGAGTGTTTGTCCCCCTATTGGGAGTGTTTTGTCCCCTATTGGGAGTGTTTTGTCCCCTATTGGGAGTGTTTTGTCTCCTATTGGGAGTGTTTTGTCTCCTATTGGGAGTGTTTTGTCTCCTATTGGGAGTGTTTTGTCCCCCTATTGGGAGTGTTTTGTCCCCCTATTGGGAGTGTTTTGTCCCCCTATTGGGAGTGTTTTGTCCCCTATTGGGAGTGTTTTGTCCCCTATTGGGAGTGTTTTATCCCCTCTATTGGGAGTGTTTTGTCCTCTATTGGGAGTGTTTGGTCTCCTATTGGGAGTATTTTGCCCCCTATTGGGAGTGTTTTGTCCCCTATTGGGAGTGTTTTATCCCCTCTATTGGGAGTGTTTTGTCCCCTATTGGGAGTGTTTTGTCTCCTATTGGGAGTGTTTTATCCTCTATTGGGAGCGTTTTGTCCTCTATTGGGAGCGTTTTGTCCTCTATTGGGAGTGTTTTGTCCCCTATTGGGAGTGTTTTATCCTCTATTGGGAGTGTTTTGTCCTCTATTGGGAGTGTTTTGTCCCCCTATTGGGAGTGTTTTGTCTCCTATTGGGAGTGTTTTGTCTCCTATTGGGAGTGTTTTGTCTCCTATTGGGAGTGTTTTGTCCTCTATTGGGAGTGTTTTGTCCCCTATTGGGAGTGTTTTGTCTTCTATTGGGAGTGTTTTGTCTCCTATTGGGAGTGTTTTGTCCTCTTTTGGGAGTGTATTGTCCTCTATTGGGAGTGTATTGTCCTCTATTGGGAGTGTTTTGTCCTCTATTGGGAGTGTTTTGTCCCCTATTGGGAGTGTTTTGTCTCCTATTGGGAGTGTTTTGTCTCCTATTGGGAGTGTTTTGTCCCCCTATTGGGAGTGTTTTGTCCCCTATTTGGGAGTGTTTTGTCCCCTATTGGGAGTGTTTTGTCTTCTATTGGGAGTGTTTTGTCTTCTATTGTTTTGTCTCCTATTGTGAGTGTTTTGTCCCCCTATTGGGAGTGTTTTGTCCCCTCTATTGGGATATTGGGAGTGTTTTGTCCCCTCTATTGGGAGTGTTTGGTCTCCTATTGGGAGTATTTTGCCCCCTATTGGGAGTGTTTTGTCCTCTATTGGGAGTGTTTTGTCCCCTATTGGGAGTGTTTTGTCCCCTATTGGGAGTGTTTTGTCCCCTATTGGGAGTGTTTTGTCTCCTATTGGGAGTGTTTTATCCTCTATTGGGTGCGTTTTGTCCTCTATTGGGAGTGTTTTGTCCTCTATTGGGAGTGTTTTGTCCTCTATTGGGAGTGTTTTGTCCTCTATTGGGAGTGTTTTATCCTCTATTGGGAGTGTTTTGTCCTCTATTGGGTGTGTTTTGTCTCCTATTGGGAGTGTTTTGTCCCCTATCGGGAGTGTTTTGTCCCCTATCGGGAGTGTTTTGTCCCCTATTGGGAGTGTTTTGTCCCCTATTGGGAGTGTTTTATCCTCTATTGGGAGCGTTTTGTCCTCTATTGGGAGTGTTTTATCCTCTATTGGGAGCGTTTTGTCCTCTATTGGGTGTGCTATGTCTCCTATTGGGAGTGATTTGTCCTCTATTGGGAGTGTTTTGTCTTCTGTTGGGAGTGTTTTGTCTCCTATTGGGTGTGTTTTGTCTCCTATTGGGAGTGTTTTGTCCTCTATTGGGAGTGTTTTGTCCTCTATTGGGAGTATTTTGCCCCCTATTGGGAGTGTTTTGTCCTTTATTGGGAGTGTTTTATCCTCTATTGGGAGTGTTTTGTCCTCTATTGGGAGTGTTTTGTCCCCTATTGGGAGTGTTTTGTCTCCTATTGGGAGTGTTTTATCCTCTATTGTGAGCGTTTTGTCCTCTATTGGGAGTGTTTTGTCCTCTATTGGGAGTGTTTTGTCCTCTATTGGGAGTGTTTTGTCCCCCTATTGGGAGTGTTTTGTCTCCTATTGGGAGTGTTTTGTCTCCTATTGGGAGTGTTTTGTCTCCTATTGGGAGTGTTTTGTCTCCTATTGGGAGTGTTTTGTCCCCCTATTGGGAGTGTTTTGTCCCCTATTTGGGAGTGTTTTGTCTTCTATTGGGAGTGTTTTGTCTTCTATTGGGAGTGTTTTGTCCCCTATTGGGAGTGTTTTGTCTCCTATTGGAAGTGTTTTGTCCTCTATTGGGAGTGTTTTGTCTTCTATTGGGAGTGTTTTGTCTTCTATTGGGAGTGTTTTGTCTTCTATTGGGAGTGTTTTGTCTTCTATTGGGAGTGTTTTGTCCTCTATTGGGAGTGTTTTGTCTTCTATTGGGAGTGTTTTGTCTTCTATTGGGAGTGTTTTGTCTCCTATTGTGAGTGTTTTGTCTCCTATTGGAAGTGTTTTGTCCCCCTATTGGGAGTGTTTTGTCCCCTCTATTGGGAGTGTTTTGTCCCCTATTGGGAGTGTTTTGTCCCCTATTGGGAGTGTTTGGTCTCCTTTTGGGAGTATTTTGCCCCTATTGGAAGTGTTTTGTCCCCTATTGGGAGTGTTTTGTCTCCTATTGGGAGTGTTTTGTCTCCTATTGGGAGTGTTTTGTCCCCTATTTGGGAGTGTTTTGTCTTCTATTGGGAGTGTTTTGTCTTCTATTGGGAGTGTTTTGTCCCCTATTGGGAGTGTTTTGTCTCCTATTGGAAGTGTTTTGTCCTCTATTGGGAGTGTTTTGTCTTCTATTGGGAGTGTTTTGTCTTCTATTGGGAGTGTTTTGTCTTCTATTGGGAGTGTTTTGTCTTCTATTGGGAGTGTTTTGTCCCCTATTGGGAGTGTTTTGTCTCCTATTGGGAGTGTTTTGTCCCCCTATTGGGAGTGTTTTGTCCCCTATTTGGTAGTGTTTTGTCCCCTATTTGGGAGTGTTTTGTCTTCTATTGGGAGTGTTTTGTCTTCTATTGGGAGTGTTTTGTCCCCTATTGGGAGTGTTTTGTCTCCTATTGGAAGTGTTTTGTCCTGTATTGGGAGTGTTTTGTCTTCTATTGGGAGTGTTTTGTCTTCTATTGGGAGTGTTTTGTCTTCTATTGGGAGTGTTTTGTCCCCTATTGGGAGTGTTTTGTCTTCTATTGGGAGTGTTTTGTCCTCTATTGGGAGTGTTTTGTCTTCTATTGGGAGTGTTTTGTCTCCTATTGGAAGTGTTTTGTCCCCCTATTGGGAGTGTTTTGTCCCCTCTATTGGGAGTGTTTTGTCCCCTATTGGGAGTGTTTTGTCCCCTATTGGGAGTGTTTGGTCTCCTATTGGGAGTATTTTGCCCCCTATTGGAAGTGTTTTGTCCCCTATTGGGAGTGTTTTGTCTCCTATTGGGAGTGTTTTGCCCTATATTGGGAGTGTTTTGTCTTCTATTGGGAGTGTTTTGTCTCCTATTGGCAGTGTTTTGTCCTCTATTGGGAGTGTTTTGTCCCCTATTGGGAGTGTTTTGTCCCCTATTGGGAGTGTTTTGTCCCCTATTGGGAGTGTTTTGTATCCTATTGGGAGTGTTTTGTCTCCTATTGGGAGTGTTTTGCCCTCTATTGGGAGTCTTTTGTCCCCTATTGGGAGTGTTTTGTCTCCTATTGGGAGTGTTTTGCCCTCTATTGGGAGTGTTTTGTCTCCTATTATGAGTGTTTTGTCCTCTATTGGGAGTGTTTTGTCCCCTATTGGGAGTGTTTTGTCTCCTATTGGGAATGTTTTGCCCTCTATTGGGAGTGTTTTGCCTTCTATTGGGAGTGTTTTGTCTCCTATTGGGAGTGTTTTGTCCTCTATTGGGAGTGTTTTGTCCTCTATTGGGAGTGTTTTGTCCCCTATTGGGAGTGTTTTGTCCCTCTATTGGGAGTGTTTTGTCCCTTATTGGGAGTGTTTTGTCCTCTTTTGGGAGTGTTTTGTCCTCTATTGGGAGTGTTTTGTCTCCTATTGGGAGTGTTTTGTCCCCTATTGGGAGTGTTTTGTCTCCTATTATGAGTGTTTTGTCTCCTATTGGGAGTGTTTTGTCCCCTATTGGGAGTGTTTTGTCCTCTATTGGGAGTGTTTTGTCCTCTATTGGAAGTGTTTTGTCTCCTATTGGGAATGTTTTGTCCCCTATTGGGAGTGTTTTGTCCCCTATTGGGAATGTTTTGTCCCCTATTGGGAGTGTTCGGAGGGGACAAATACATTAAGTCTTATGGGACTCTGCCAGGGAATAAAATACTGTCCACTATTGGGAGGTGTCCACTAAGGGAGATTTTACTGTATAACATTTGTTTTTTCTGACTTTACAGACTCGTATTTCCTTCGTTCAGTACCTGATTCATTCTACGGATCCGCCACAAGAAACGTCCCCAGATACTTCAGAGCAGGAGACAAGTGTCCCCCCGGAATCCCCAGACATTCTCCTGCAGGAGGCGCCGCAGTTACCAACCAGAGTACGTGTCACATGATGGACTGGATTTAGGTTTTTCTGTATTTTTTTTTGTAGCGGATCAGCTTTATTAGTAATAAGGGTTCTATGGGGGGGTGTTCTGTATACTAGGCTGGGGAGATAACAGGAATGAGTGAGCGTGTAATGTAAATATATACAATAAATTCTGTTAATCCAGGTTATCACCACTCATCGCGCCATTGTGTTCTTAACAAATGTCAAATTCAGACATAACCCTGTGACAACCTGGTACTTGTAGTGCTGTGCGCTGTCCTTCCTGTTATATCTTGCTTCTTAGTTTGATGCTTTATACCAGTGGTCTCAAACTGTGGCCTTCCAGATGTTGCAAAATTTCAACTCCCAGCATGCCTGGACAGCCAATGGCTGTCCGGGCATTCTGGGAGTTGAAGTTTTGCAACATCTGGAGGGCCACAGTTTGAGACCACTGCTCTATACATATCACTGAAAAATGCCAAATGTCCTAATACTCAGGCCCAAGCTTATAATCCAAATCCACTATATCAAGATCAGTGTTACCAAAAATACCTTTATACCAGAGACAAAAAGTCCTGCCACACCATGAACCACTACCATTACCACCGTATAGTGATTGGATAATACCACCATACTGTAACTTAATAAAACCACTATACAATGCCCCATATAGCAGTTAGGCCCCCTCATTGACCCCATTTTGTAGTTAGGTCCCTTCTGTGTGCCTCTACAGTATGAGGTCCTCTATGTGCCCCATGTACAGTCATGGCCATAAATGTTGGCGCCCCTGAAATTTTTCTAGAAAATGAAGTATTTCTCACAGGAAAGGATTGCAGTAACATATGTTTTGCTATACACATGTTTATTCTCTTTGTGTGTATTGGAACTAAACCAAAAAAGGGAGAAAAAAGTAAATTGGACATAATGTCACCAAACTCCAAAAATGGTCTGGACAAAATTATTGGCACCCTTAAAGGGGTATTCCAGGAAAAAACTTTATATATATATATATATATATATATATATATATATACATACATCAACTGGCTCCAGAAAGTTAAACAGATTTGTAAATGACTTCTACTGAAAAATCTTAATGCTTCCAATAATTATCAGCTGCTGAAGTTGAGTTATTCTTTTCTGTCTGGCAACAGTGCTCTCTGCTGACATCTCTGCTAGTCTCGGGAACTGCACAGAGTAGAAAAGGTTTGCTATGGGGATTTGCTTCTACTCTAGACAGTTCCCGAGACAGGTGTCATCAGAGAACACTTAGACAGAAAAGAACAACTCAACTTCAGCAGCTCATATGTACTGAAAGGATTAAGATTTTTTTAATAGAAGTAATTTACAAATCTGTTTAATTTTCTGGAACCAGTTGATATATAAAAAAAGTTTTTTTCCTGGATAACCCCTTTAACTTAAAGGGGCATTCCAGGCAAAAACGTTTTTTTATCAACTGGCTCCGGAAAGTTAAACAGATTTGTAAATTACTTCTATTAAAAAATCTTAATCCTTCCAATAGTTATTAGCTTCTGAAGTTTTCTGTCTAACTGCTCAATGATGATGTCATGTCCCGGGAGCTGTGCATGATGGGAAAATATCCCCATAGGAGCTACACAGCTCCTGGGACGTGAGTCATCAGAAAGCAGTTAGACAGAAAACAGCAACTCAACTTCAGAAGCTAATAACTATTGGATGGATTAAGATTTTTTATTAGAAGTAATTTACAAATCTGTTTAACTTTCCGGAGCCAGTTGATATATAAAAAAAAGTTTTGGCCTGGAATACCCCTTTAATATTTGGTTGCACACCCTTTGGAATAAATAACTGAAATCAGTGTCTTCCTATAACCATCAATAAGCTTCTTACACTTCTCAGCCGGAATGTTGGACCACTCTTCCTATAAGCATCAATAAGCTTCTTACACCTCTCAGCCGGAATGTTGGACCACTCTTCCTATAACCATCAATAAGCTTCTTACACCTCTCAGCCGGAATGTTGGACCACTCTTCCTTTACAAACTGCTCCAGGTCTCTTATTGGACGGCGCCTTTTCCCAACAGTAATTATAAGATCTCTCCACAGGTGATCAATGGGATTTAGATCTGGACTCATTGCTGACACTTCAGAACTCTCCAGCGCTTTGTTGTCATCCATTTCTGGGGCTTTTTGACGTATGTTTGGGGTCATTGTCCTGCTAGAATACCCAATATCTCGGACACAAACCCAGCTTTCTGACACTGAGCTGTACAGTGCGACCCAAAATCCATTGATGATCCTCAGATTTCATGATGTCTTGTACACATTCAAGGCCCCCAGTACCAGAGGCAGCAAAACAACCCAAAACATCACTGACCTCCACCATATGTCACTGTAGGTACTGTGTTCTTTTCTTTGTAGACCTGTTTCGGTAAACGGTAGAATGATGGGCTTTACCAAAAAGCTCTATCTTGGTCTCATCTGTCCACAAGACGTTTTCCCAGAAGGATTTTGGTTACTCAAGTTCATTTTGGCAGAATGTAGTCTTGCTTTTTTATGTCTCTGTGTCAGCAGTGGGGTCCTCCTGGGTCTCCTCCATAGTGGGGTCCTCCTGTGTCTCCTCCATAGTGGGGTCCTCCTGGGTCTCCTCCATAGTGGGGTCCTCCTGGGTCTCCTCCATAGTGGGGTCCTCCTGGGTCTCCTCCATAGTGGGGTCCTCCTGGGTCTCCTCCATAGTGGGGTCCTCCTGGGTCTCCTCCATAGTGGGGTCCTCCTGGGTCTCCTCCATAGTGGGGTCCTCCTTGGTCTCCTCCATAGTGGGGTCCTCCTCGGTCTCCTCCATAGTGGGGTCCTCCTGGGTCTCCTCCATGGCGTTTCATTTCATTTAAATGTTGACGGATAATTCGCGCTGACACTGATGCTCCCTGAGCCTGCAGGACAGCTTGAATATCTTTGGAATTTGTTTGGGGCTGCTTATCCACCATCCAGACTATCCTGCGTTGACACCTTTCCTCAATTTTTCTCTTCCGTCCACGCCCAGGGAGATTGGCTACAGTACCATGGGTGTAAACTTCTTGATAATGTTGCGCACTGTGGACAAAGGCAAATCTAGATCTCTGGAGATGGACTTGTAACCTTGAGATTGTTGATATTTTTCCACAATTCTGGTTCTCAAGTCCTCTGACAGTTCTCTTCTCCTCTTTCTGTTGTTCACACACAGACACACAATGCAAAGACTAAGTGAACTTCTCTCCTTTTTATCTGCTTTCAGGTGTAATTTTTATATTGCCCACACCTGTTACTTGCCCCAGGTGAGTATAAAGGAGCATCACATGCTTGAAACAATCTTATTTTTCCACAATTTTGAAAGTGTGCCAATTATTTTGTCCAGACCATTTTTGGAGTTTGGGGACATTATGTCCAATTTGTTTTTTCCTCCCTTTTTTGGTTTAGTTCCAATACACACAAAGGGAATAAACATGTGTATAGCAAAACATGTGTTACTGCAATCCTTTTCTGTTAGAAACACTTAGTTTTCTTGAAAAAATTCAGGGGTGCCAACATTTATGGCCATGGCTGTAGTAGTTAAGGCCCCTCTGTAACCCAATAAAGTACTTTTACCAACCACTATGGGTCCTTATAGTATTATGCTCCCCTCTGTGCCCCCATATAGTATTAGGCCCCTCTGTCCCCATATAGAAGTTAGATCCCCATTATGCCCCATATTGAAGGCCTTTCTAAGCCACCTTATAGTATTAGGCCCCTCTAAGACTTTGTTTAGTAGTTAGGCACCCTTTGCTCCCTCCCTTCCTTTTAGATGTTAGGCCCCCTCTTTTCCCCCATATATTACCCCCATAAAAAATACAAACCGTTTCACACAGCTTCTCTCTGATAAGTCTCCGGTGTAGGCAGTGTGTTACGGTGTCGTTGCCCACTCTGGCAGTCCCCAGCTATTTCCTCTCAAGCGACAGAACATGGAGCGGCTGGCTTCGCATTTTGTCAGATGAGCTGTGAACACATCTTAAAGACGCACACACAAGTGAAAGTGTGGGGATCCAGACATGTATCTTAGGTGCCTGGCGGGCCCGCTCTAACTCGGGGGCCATCCAGGGGATTCATTGCCTCCTGGGTCTCTTAGTATGGGTGCGACCAGTAGTCCGTGAGCTGGCACTGCACACAATTGGGGCTGTACTGCTGCCATACGGGGCCACATCAAGGGCACCGGCCGCCCGACTCTGCCTGTCTTCTTGGTTTCATCTACTGTTACCTTCATTCTGACACTGGTTACAGAACTACTGCCAGGGCCTTTGTATCTTCACCGGCCTTTAAAGGGGTACACCACTGGCCAGCGTTCGGAACTAAATGCTGTTTTGATGCTGCAGGGGTTGGCCACGTCCCTCGTGACGTCACGGCCACGCCCCCTCAATGCAAGTCTATGGGAGGGGGCGTGACGGCCGTGTGTAATACAGTTATGCCTGCTCTCTCCTCTCATATACAGTGAAATACATTATATATTGATGTAGTGGCACTGCCACTTTAACCCTTTAGATGCCACTGCCTGGTTGACTTTGGCATCTAAGTGGTTAGACAAAGGGAGGAGGCCGATCAGATCATACTGTCTATATCCCTGGTGGAACTTAAAACACAGTACTTTTTTTTCCCTTTAAATTAACCCCTTAAGGACTAATTTTAGCCTTAAGGACTGGGCCAATTTTCCTTTTGGCGTATGAAGGCTAATTTTTTGTGCTGTGGTGTGTAGTTTTTATGGGTACCATTTTTATTTTGATGGGGCTTTTTGATCGCTTTTAATGTATATGAAGTGACCAAAATGCACAATCTTGAACTTTTGCTATTTTTTTACGTGTACGCCATCGACCGTGCAGTTTAACTAACCTTATACTTTAATAGTTCGGACATTTATGCACGCGGCGGTACCATATATGATTATGTTTATTTTTTATTACATTATTTTATTTAAAAAAGGGGGGGGGGTGATTCAAACTTTTATTAGGGGACATTTAACTTTTTTTTTTTTGTAGAGGGCTAGAACATGTAGTCTTCTGATTGCATATACTGTTCTGTGCCATAGCATAACATTGATCAGTGTAATCGGGGCTCTGCTGCTCCAGCCTGCGGAGGATGCAGAGGATCACAGATCGGACGCAAGGAGGCATATAAGCACCTTCCCGCCATCCTCTCAGCTAATCAGGACAGCGCAATTTCATTGTGATGGTCCCGATCAGCTCCATTGAGCTGCCAGGATCGTTTTACCTTCATTTGAGATGTCGCGGTCAACCCTGGGTCCTGGCTGCTGATAGCATTCCGGACCCACCGGGCTTGAAGCGTGCTCAGCCATCCATCCTGAACGGGTTAATAATCTAATATAAAGAAAAAAAATGTAATTTCAAAAAAATGTATATGATTTTGGATGACCGTTTGCAAAAAATGTTAAAATATACCGTATTTTTCGCCGTATAAGACGCACTTTTTCTTCCCAAAACTGGGGGGAAAAAGTCGGTGCGTCTTATACGGCAAATACACCCCTATCGCGGCAGTCCCTGCGCCCATCAACGGCCGGGACCCGCGGCTAATACAGGACATCACCGATCGCGGTGATGCCCTGTATTAACCCTTCAGATGCGGCGATCAAAGCTGACCACCGCGTCTGAAGGGAAAGTGACACTAACCCGGCTGTTCAGCGATTTCACAGTGGTGGTCCCGAACAGCCCGACTGAATAGCCGGGTTAGTACTTACAGGACACCGGGAGGGACCTTACCTGCCTCCTCGGTGTCTTCTCCGTTCAGGGATCCCCTGTATGGCCGGCGCTCTCCTTCCTCGTCATCACGTCGTCGCGTACGTGCGTCGGCGTGCGTAATGATGTGATGACATCGACGGAGAGTGAGGATACCCGGCCGGCAGCAGAGACGTTCCGGAGCGACGGGGACACGGCGACAGTGATGGAGCGACATCCAGGGCAGCGGTGACGGGTCCGGAGTGGCGGGGACACGTGAGTATTACCTCCTATGCAGTGGTCTTCAATCTGTGGACCTCCAGATGTTGCAAAACTACAACTCCCAGCATGCTGGGAGTTGTAGTTTTGCAACATCTGGAGGTCCGCAGGTTGAAGACCACTATTGGGTTCAAAATCTTTAATTTTTTAGATTTTGCACCTAAAAATAGGGTGCGCCTTATACGCCGGTGCGTCCTATAGGGGGAAAAATACGGTAATGTTACTTATCCTACGCAGTAAGTAGGAAAAAAAAAACACCATGGGGGAGAGTTAAGTTCCGACCATGAGTTGCTCATGGCAACCAATCAGATCACTTCTTTCATTTTTCAGAGGCCTTTTCAAAAAAGAGAGAAGTGTTCTGATTGGTTGTTATGGGCAACACAACTGTTTTTCCTCTGGACAGGTTTTGATAAATCTTACCCCCCACCGCCATGGGTATTGCCACTTGTTATTGATCCTACATGGTGGACGCTGTAAAAGGAAAAATTATGATAATAAAAAATGCTATAATTTTTCTTTTTTTGCCTGGTTAAATTACATCCCAGAAAACATGGCATGAAAAGCATTAAAAAATAGTCTTATCTATCCTCTGGGGCCCGACCCATGTGTCTGGCACCTATATAAGCCTTATATATGTGCACTTATTAGCAGCTCCCCCCCCATGTGACCTCCTGTATATACAGAGAGACCAAAATAACCCAACCCGTGCTCGGCTCACTAAAATAAAAAAGAGGGGGGTTTTTGGGAAACCAAATATGAACACCTATATGTGCATGGCGTGCACGAACAATAACCCCAAGAAATAAGGTGTGTGTATAAATAGATAACTTGGTGTGAAAAAATATATATGTTTCATTTTAGGGATGCACCGATATATCGGCGGCCGATACATATTGGCCGAAAATAGCTATTTTGGGGAAATGCCGAAACAACAAAAAATTTGCCGATAATGACCACCTCCCCTACCCGCCCACAGCACATGTTACAAACACTGCCAGTGCCAGAGGCGTAGCGTGGGGGGTGCAGGGGGGCCGGGCGCAACATCTGGGGGGGCGCTCTCCGGGATAGGAATACTTCTTTTTATGTGCCCGGGCCGGCTCCCGTGTGTGGCTGCAGGCGGGGGCCGGCCAGAGCATATAAAAACTAATACTGTATACTAAAAACCAGGGGGCCTCCAGCTGTTGTGAAACTACAACTCCCAGCATGCCCGGACCGGCAAAGGCTGTCCAGGCATGCTGGGAGTTGTAGTTTCACAACAGCTGGAGGCCCCCTGGTTTTTAGTATACGGTATTAGGTTTTATATGCTCTGGTCGTCCCCCGCCTGCAGTCACACACAGGAGCCGGCCCGGGCACATAAAAAGAAGTATTCCTATCCCGGACATCCCTGTGTCCCGAAAAATCTTTTCGGGACATAAGGATGTCCGCCCGTCACTCACCATTCCCCGGTCAGCGTGCGTCCTCCTTTGGTCCTTCGCTTCTCCGCCTCTATGGTTGTACGCACGGCACGGGGCCTGGTAAGTGACCGGCAGCGCGTCATCTTCTTCAGTGTTCCGGTCACCGCTCCTCCGGTCCCGGCACCTACTGCTATGGTCCATAGGCCATAGCAGTAGATGTGACCCCGGGCCGGAGGAGCGGTGACCGGATCACTGTGGGGGCAGCAGTACAGACATAAAGCCTCCAGTCATACACTGTATATGGCTGGAAGCTGTATGTCTGTGGGGTGGGGGGAGCTGCCTACTATTGTGGGGGAACTACTGACCTAATGTGGGGGGGGGGGCTGCATACAAATGTGGGGGGAGCTGGCTAATATTGTTGGGGTGGAGCTGCCTGATATTGTGGGGGGGGGGGAGCTGCCTACTATTGTGGGGGAACTGCTGACCTAATGTGGTTGGGAGCTGCCTACAAATGTGATGGGAGCTGCCTAATATTGTTGGGGGGAGCTGCCTAATATTGTGGGGGAACTGCCTACTCTTGTGGGGAACCTGCCTACTATTGTGGGGGAAATGCTGACCTAATGTGGGGGAGCTGCCTACTGTTGTGGGGGAACTGCTACCATTGTGGGGGAGCTGCCTACTATTGTTGGGGAGCTGCCTATTAATGTGGGGGAGCTGCCTATTAATGTGGGGGAGCTGCCTATTAATGTGGGGGAACTCCCGACCTAATGTGGGGGAGCTGGCAATCTAATGTGGGGGACTCTAATCTAATGAGCGGAGTGCTGCATTTTACCAGAAGACGGGGAGAAGTCATTTTCGGTATCGGTTTCGGCCGGACATTTTTTTTTATTTCGGTTTAGTTTCGGTTCTGAAATTTCCATTTCGGTGCACCTCTATTTTATTTAATTCATGGTTATAACAACATTTCACACATAAGGACAGAGTAAAAAGATAAAAACACAGTATAAAATGAAGTTACCGTAATAGTATAACTATAAAACCTGCAAGGAGTGGGCAAATAAATAAGCCTCTATGTATGCTGAGGACACTGCTGTATAAAAAGGGGGGGATAAAAACGTATGTGAAAAATAAAAGTGAATGCACACCGTGGTACAAGTGAAGTCAGCCTATATAGCAGTTAAAAGGGAGGTGTGCAGCAAATCACATGAAAAAATAAATGGCTAAGTGCAAAAGCCAATCAAATGTGACAATGTGACACAAACAAAGTGCTAGTGCAAGGGAAATAGCAGCAGTGACAGGGGTCGGGTAATACATACAAAGCAGGACTCAGCCACACCACTCCGTATCTCCAATGTGTATCGCTCGAGGGCTTTGTCAAGGAGTCCTCTATATACAGTGGGGAAAAAAAGTATTTAGTCAGCCACCAATTGTGAAAGTTCTCCCACTTATAAAGATGAGGCTGTAATTTCCATCATAGGTTATAACCTCAACTATGAGAGACAGAATGAGAAAAAAAAGTCCATAAAATCACATTGTCTGATTTTTTAAGAATTTATTTGCAAATTATGGTGGAAAATAAGTATTTGGTCAATAACAAAAGTTCATCTCAATACTTTGTTATATCCCCTTTGTTGGCAATGACAGAGGTCAAACGTTTTCTGTAAGTCTTCACAAGGTTTTCACCCACTGTTGCTGGTATTTTGGCCCATTCCTCCATGCAGATCTCCTCTAGAGCAGTGATGTTTTGGGGCTGTCGCTGGGCAACACAGACTTTCGACTCCTTCCAAAGGTTTTTTATGGGGTTGAGATCTGGAGACTGGCTAGGTCACTCCAGGACCTTGAAATGCTTCTTACAAAGCCACTCCTTCTTTGCCCGGCCGATGTGTTTTGTTTGGGATCATTGTCATGCTGAAAGACCCAGCCCATTTTATCTTCAATACCCTTGCTGATGGAAGGAGATTTTCACTCAAAATCTCATCATATATGGCCCCATTCATTCTTTCCTTTACATGAATCAGTCGTCATGGTCCCTTTGCTGAAAAACAGCCCCAAAGCATAATGTTTCTACCCCCATGCTTCACAGTAGGTATGGTGTTCTTTGGATGCAACTCAGCATTCTTTCTCCTGCAAACACGACGAGTTGAGTTTTTACCAAAAAGTTCTACTTTGGTTTCATCTGACCATATGACATTCTCCCAATCCTCTTCTGGATCATCCAAATGCTCTCTAGGAAACTTCAGACGGATCCGGACATGTACTGGCTTAAGCAGGGGGACACGTCTGGTACTGCATGATTTGAGTCCCTGGTGGTGTAGTGTGTTACTGATAATAGCCTTTGTTATTTATGTCCCAGCTCTCTGCAGGTCATTCACTAGGCCCCCCTTTTTGGATTTTTGCTCACCGTTCTTGTGATAATTTTTACACCATGGGGTGAGATCTTGCGTGGAGCCCAGGATCGAGGGAGATTATCAGTGGTCTTGAATGTCTTCCATTTTCTAATAATTGCTCCCACAGTTGATTTCTTCACACCAAGCTCCTTGCCTATTGCAGATTCAGTCTTCCCAGCCTGGTGCAGGGCTACAATTTTGTTTCTGGTGTCCTTCGACAGCTCTTTGGTCTTGGTCAATATGGAGTTTGGAGTGTGACTGTTTGAGGTTGTGGACAGGTGTCTTCTATACTGATAACAAGTTCAAACAGGAGCCATTAATACAGGTAACGAGTGGAGGACACAGGAGACTCTTAAAGAAGAAGTTACAGGTCTGTGAGAGGCAGAAATCTTACTTGTTTGTAGGCGACCAATTACTTATTTTCCATCATAATTTGCAAATAAATTCTTTAAAAATCATGTGATTTTATGGATTTTTTTTTCTTATTCAGTCTTTTATAGTTGATAATACCTATGATGAAAATTACAGCCTCTCATCTTTTCAAGTGGGAGAACTTTGACAATTGGTGGCTGACTAAATATTTTTTTGCCTCACTGTAACCCGTTGGATTGTTTGTATTGCCCAGTTATAATACTAAGTCATTCCCCCCCCCCCCCGGTCCCCATGTGACCTCCTCTATATAACACTTTGTCTCGTCCTCGTTGTGCTGGGATCTGGTGTTTAAACCCTTCTCAGTGATATCTTGTAGGGCTATGTTCACACGGTGGAATTTCCACAATTCTGCACAAACTCCGTTCAGCAAAGCATGCTGAACTGAATTGCGGCAACATTTTTGTGTTCTCAGAACACAGAATTCTGCCAAGATTCAGGCCCCATTGACTTCAATAGAATTTAGCAAAATTAGCAAAGTGTCATTTCTGTGGCAGAATCCCATTGTACTCAATGAGTCATGCTTTGTGGAAATCCTGGCATGTGAACGTAGCCTCATGTGAGATAAAGAATCCCCTAGAGCCGTCTGATCAGGATTCTGGATTCCACCACCCAGAGGAGCAATAAAAAAAAAAACACCCACTAATTTCCCAGTGTTTTTGTGTGCATATTCTATGACTAAATTGATGCAGTCATTCCACTTTATAGGACTTTCGATAAACACCAGAAAATTTTGAAATTTTACAAAAAAATTACAAATGTATCAAAAATGAGCACCAAAATCGAGTCGCACACTAAATGCTGAAGAAAGGGAAATCTTACAATATTATTGTTTGTAAAATATCCACATAGCATTAGAGGACATGGCCCCCAAAAAACACTGGTACGGGGCGGTGCTGGATAATATACACACATGTATGCGCAATACAAGTAGTAACAGAAAAGGACAAAAACTATGGGGAGATGCATCTTCGTCTTTAGAGCTTTTTTTAATTTATATTAGGCGCATGAAATGTTGCACGTGCGCTAAAGCAGTTTTTCCTTGCGACTTTTGGAAGCAAGTGAAAAACTACTACATTGCAAAAGTCAATTTCAGTTTTCACTTCGCAGCGGTCACGGATTTTTCAAGTACGAATGTCGCACAAAAAGTCACAAAACTTCTCCAAAACACCTCAAATCTACACCAGCCAGAACCTGGCTTACAAAACTCTTCAGAGAGCAGTGTCAAAAATGTCGCACATTTTTGACGCAACTGTGAGGAGAGGAGGAGTCCTACAAAATGGTGCTCTGAAGGGATTTTTTTTTGGGGGGGGGGGGGGTAGAGATTTATCATTGTTGTCTTCAGAAAGTGAGTTTTAAAGAGTAGCTATCAGTAAATTAAATTTCCCTATTCCCCCTCCCCATCTGTCCCTGACACTAACTACATCTATCCCTGTCTTTATATTTCTACAAATCCCCATTAAAATACCTTATGTTGAGCTCTCTGGTGAAGGCAGGAAGTGGGCGGCCCCGGCAGGCGCGACGTCATCTGAAGCCTGGACGGGGCTCGCTTCTGCCCATCTCCTCTATATCCTGGAGCTCGCGCGCTGCAATGGATGAGGAGAGGGAGACGCAGGCGAGCAGGGATATTTAAATTTTGCGCGTCGCGCGAAATTTAAATATACCCGCCCGTCTGCATCTCCCTCTCCTCATTCATGGGAACGTGCATTCTGGGCCACGCTGGGCCAGCGTTGGTCTGAACGTCAGGGGGGGAATGTAATCCTGAGCCATATAGGGTGACACCTAGTGGCCAGGGTTACAAACGTAAAAAAAACACATATAACATGATTTTTTAAAAATAAAATATATTAGATACTTTTTTTTTAACATAATCTATTTAATAAAACTTTTTTATGAGAGTACCCATTTAAAGTCATTTATTTTTGCTTACGTGAGACACCTTTTTCCTGTTTCCCCGAAAATAAACCCTACCCTGAAAGTAAGCCCTATCAGGATTATCAGGGTGGGCTGCAATATAAGCCCTACCCCGAAAATAAGACCTAGGCCAGGGGTAATCAGCTGGCAGACTGCCAGGTGGGGGGCACTGTAGGAGTGTGGAGGACAACCGGGGAAGGGGAGGATGGGGGGCTGTAGCAGTGTGGAGGATGGGGGGCTGCAGGGGTGTGGAGGATGGGGGCTGCAGAAGTATGGAGGATGGGGGGCTGCAGGAGTGTGGTGGATCCCCCATCCACCACACTCCTGCAGCCTGGGGGACTGCAGGAGTGTGGAGGATGGGGGGGCTTTGGGAGGATGGGGGACTGTAGCAGTGTGGAAGCCCCCCATGTTGTTCACGGTACATAAGTAAATAAGCCCTACCCTGAAAATAAGCCCTAGTGTGTTTTTTGTGACTTAAATTAATATAAGACCCGGTCTTATTTTCGGAGAAACACGGTATATATTCATGTGTATTTTTTTTCGTATGATTCCTCCTCTCTGCGACTGTTTGCACAAAGAGTCACGGTTGCGCCGAAAAAAATTGTGCTACTTTTTGAAAGTGCTCTTTAAAGGCAGTTTTGTAAGCTGGGTCCGGGCTGGGCGTAGATTTGCAATGTTTTGGAGAAGGTTTGCAACTTTTTGTGTGACATTCGCACTTGGTAACTCCTTTACCGCTGCAAAAGCGAAAACTGAAATTGACTTCTGAAAGGTCTCTTGCAGGTTTTTGCAAATAGTCGCAAAAATAAGCGCTTAGGCGCATGTGCGAATTTCCATGCTCCAAATATAAGCAAATCGTACGATCTACGTCCCACTGTAAAGTGCAGATTCTATCGCAACCGCCTAAAGCGAGAAGGAAAAATACGGAGCACCACAAGGTGGAGTATATACGGTAAAAAAACATTGCACCGTACAGACCGCTGCACCCGAACCCTGAAGTGTAACAAAATAAACCCAACAAAACGCAGTGAGAAACACTTAAAGTAGAATTCCGGTGTAGATAAGTAGCTGATTGCGGGGGTCCCCAAGCATTGGTTGAGTATATGCACTGCCGGATGATGCCACGTACTGCGCTAACTTATATTCTGCAGTCCCAAAGGGTTTGAATAGATTGGTGGCACCATCATTTGAAAGGAACCTGTGGGGTCTTGTAAGCCCTATTATCCCACCCTGGTACCTTGTACATATAGGGCATGGCATGTTCGGACCATGTGCCCGTACGTCTCCTCTGATGCCACGCTTAGCAGCAAAAGAACTATTTAAAAGGGTACTCCGGTGGAAAACATTTAGTTTTTTTAATCAACTGGTGCCAGAAAGTTAAACAGATTTGTAAATGACTTTAAAAATTCTTAATCCTTCCAGTATTTATCAGCTGCTGATGTCAGGAACTGTCCAGAACAGGATAAACTTGCTATGGGGATTTGCTCCTACTCTGGACAGTTCCTGACATGGACAGAGGTGTCAGCAGAGAGCATCATGGACAGACAGAAAAAAAAAACATTA
This sequence comes from Hyla sarda, assembly GCF_029499605.1. NCBI lineage: Eukaryota > Metazoa > Chordata > Amphibia > Anura > Hylidae > Hyla > Hyla sarda. The sequence goes on from NW_026607617.1 coordinate 70,154, forward strand.
ACTTCCTTTGTATTATACAGCAGCTGATAAGTACTGGAAGGATTAAGAATTTTAAATAGAAGTAATTTAAAAATCTGTTTATAACTTTCTGGCACCAGTTGATTTAAAAAAAATCTTTTCCAACGAGATATTCAGCAAAAAGTGGTAAAAAAAAAAAAAAAAAACTTAAATAAGATTCTGTGCCCTTTATCTCCAAGACACTTATAGGGCTTAGATGACTTATAGGGCTTAGAGGCCTTAAAGGGGCATTTAGAGTGTCGGGTGCTGCTCCGGAGGCTCGTGACGTCAAGGTCGTGCCCCCCTCATGATGTGATGTCCGCCCCCTCATTGCAAGTCTATGGGAGGGTGCTTGACAGCCCGTCAAGAGCCTCCGTCCCGTATCGCCAGTCATCCGGCACGGAGTGAAGGCACCCCTGCGATCAGACATCTTATCCCCTATCCTTTGAATAGGGGATAAGATGTCTAGGGGTGGAGTACCCCTTAAGGATAGGGCACTCAGACCCCATTTACATCATTATTTAGGATCCCACCATCACCTACCCTTGGGTGATCTTAGGATTACTCCTTTTAGTAAGACAACATGGTTATAGATCTGCCCTTATATATATGTTTAGGTTAACAAAGAGCCTGAGCCTGAATTACCCTACCTAGAAGCTTTTCCTATTGGTGAAGATATATGGGATGAAGTGTGGTCTTTTTCCGGGGGTACGGTGACTCCGGATGAAGCTTTAAAACCAACTGCACAAGACCTTGTTAAACATCAGGAGGAGACGACCGTTCCGGGGGTGAGTATTTACACCTGGGCTCTTTTTTGGGGGGTCAGGGGTGATTTATATTGTGCCCTGAATGACTGTTACACTTTTTTTTTTTAATTTACAGAAAATAAATGACATTCCGAAGAGAAGTGATGGAGAACGTCTGTCTCAGCCTCTGGAGGAATTCTACATCTCTCTGATTAAGTCGAGAAACGTGTCAGAGAAATCTGCGGCTCTACGGTCTCCTCCGAGGAAGTGTGAGGAGTCTGAGAAGACTGTACAACCTGCGCCAGATACTAAGGGTAAAAACTTGAAATAAGGCATTATCCTGTCCTATAACTAGAGCAGATCACCCTATAACTAGAGCAGATCACCCTATAACTACAGCAGATCATCCTATAACTAGAGCAGATCAGCCTATAACTAGAGCGGATCATCCTATAACTAGAGCAGATCATCCTATAACTACAGCAGATCACCCTATAACTAGAGCAGATCATCCTATAACTAGAGCAGATCATCCTATAACTAGAGCAGATCATCCTATAACTAGAGCAGATCACCCTATACCTACAGCAGATCATTCTATAACTAGAGTGGATCACCCTATAACGAGAGCAGATCATCCTATAACTAGAGTGGATCACCCTATAACTAGAGCAGATCATCCTATAACTAGAGCAGATCACCCTATAACTAGAGCGGATCATCCTATAACTACAGCAGATCATCCTATAACTAGAGCAGATCACCCTATAACTAGAGCAGATCACCCTATAACTAGAGCAGATCATTCTATAACTAGAGCAGATCATCCTATAACTAGAGCAGATCGCCCTATAACTAGAGCAGATCACCCTATAACTAGAGCATATCACCCTATAACTAGAGCAGATCATCCTATAACTACAGCAGATCATCCTATCACTAGAGGAGATCATCCTATAACTACAGTGGATCATCCTGTAACTACAGTAGATCATCCTATAACTAGAGCAGATCATCCTATAACTAGAGCAGATCGCCCTATAACTAGAGAAGATCACCCTATAACTAGAGCAGATCATCCTATAACTAGAGCAGATCATCCTATAACTAGAGCAGATCACCCTATAACTAGTGCAGATCATCCTATAACTAGAGCAGATCATCCTACAACTAGAGCAGATCATCCTATAACTAGTGCAGATCATCCTATAACTAGAGCAGATCATCCTATAACTAGTGCAGATCAGGATATACAGTACAGGAATCCTCGGAATGGAGCTGTGAATTACTTTCCAGAGAACGATAGCAGAAAGTTCTTGTATAATCTCGGTGAATCAGATTTACAGCCATAAGAGTTAAGGTGTCCGGACACCTTCTAGATCTGCTGGTCATAATCTCTCCTGATCCCTCCAAACATTTGAATCTTCCCAGGTGCTTGTAGTCCTGCCTGCTGCCATCTTTTTACGGACTTAAATGGGTGCTGTCAGATACAATAACTTTTGAAATGTTATAAAGCATGCAAAAACAATGTGTTTTGCAGTAGTTTTCATCAAAAAAAAATTCAGTATTTCATACTGAAAAAGCCAGTCAAAAAAGTGGCCACTAGGGGTCCCCCTGCCTCCTGGGACACATACCAATCCTGCAGTGTCCAGTGCTCATCGACACATCATGAACACCATGAGTGATTGACAGGGCTGCAGGCAGGTGCAGGGCCCTCTGTGAGTCAGAGCAGAGTGAGGGAGAGGGAGGAGTCATCACAGTGAGGAGAAGAGAGTGACACGCCCCCTGCCTTTGCATGGACAGAAACCTCACTGAGCAATGATAGCAAGTAAATAAAGGTAATTCTGTAAGAAATATAGGTTGTAAATAATAGAAGTACATGGTCAGGATGTGGTACTGAGCAACATATAACTGTTTTCTTTTTTTGGGGGGGGCGGTGAATCTGACTGGTACGCTTTAAGGAGACACAATGGATAAGGCTTGTGCCCTGGCTACTCTGCACCGCGGCCTGTGTGTCTTTGGTTGGCAGTGGCCTGAGAGAGACTATGTTGGAGACCATTACCGTCTATGTATTGGTTGCTGGACTTTGCTATGTGTGGGTCTTGTTGTGCAGCACCAAGACAGAGTTAATATAGGGCTTCTGCCTGTTACACCCCTCCTACTATTGGGCATCGCTGGGCCAGTTCTGTACGGGCATATAGAGACACTGTGTGCCCTTGGTGGTCCTGGGCCCCATGATTTTCCTTAAACCTAATGGTATCTGCAAGAATTGGGACAAAGGGAAATCTGCATCTACACCTCCATCTCGCCCCAGTCAAATGTGGAGTCTATGGATCTTTTCTTTAGTCTGGTTGATAAACTTGACAGTGACCGCCTTCTCTTCCAACGTACTTCTGGGTCAGGTGAAAGCCAATGCAGGCAAGAATCTAGAGCTTTTTTCTCAGCATTTTTTCCAGACCCATCGCTGTCCTTCTTCGAGGAATCTTCTACCCCCAGCATCAATATTCTCCTCTCAATACTCATTAGTCAATACCGACCATAAGTTTGGAAATCCTTACGGCTATCAGCATGGGCCAATCTATGCTGGTCACTAGGGTAGACAACAACGTCAAGATCTCCAGCGTGGAATGAATGCCTCCATGGAGAGGACTTTTAGAATTGTCTACAAAAGAATAATGTCCGGATCATCGTTTGCTGGAGAAAGCAGAGGGATATGACCCTGTGATATTCCTGGGATCCTAGCTTAGGTAGACCCTTCCAGCGGATACCTTTACCACCTTCTTCACATTCATACAGGCCCCCAGAGTTCCAGCCTGCCCAGGCCCACCCTGGGGGTCCACCACATCCTCTCCTGACAATGCTCCTTCATTCTGGAACAGAGATGCAATCCTGAAACGGCTTGTGTCACATTTGTTTTGTTTAGTTGTTCTCTCCTGTCTGAGCACAGTGCTCTCTGCTGACACCTCTGTCTGTCTCAGGAAAAGTCCAGAGTAGGAGCAAATCCCCATAGCAAACCTCTCCTGCTCTGGACAGTTCCTGATACAGCCAGAGGTGTCAGCAGAGAGCACTGTTGTCAGACAGAAGATAACAACTCAATTTCATCAGCTGATAAATACTGGAAGGATTAAGATTTTTTAATAGAAGTAATTTACAAATCTGTTAAACTTTCTGGAGCCAGTTGATATGAAACCAAAAAAATGTTTTTTACTGGAATACCCCTTTAAGATGGGGTTACTAATGCAGCCATCATTCAGAGTATGTATAATAAATACATCTAGATATCTATGTAGAATATAGAAATTTGATTGGTTTCCTGCATAGAAAGGGCGAACATTTTGGTATTTTGGTAAAATCCTTGCAATAAATCCATAACTGTACTTATAACAGAACACGAGTAGAAATGATAGAATATTTTAATTCTGACCTTTTTCCCTCTTATTTCCTTCCCCAGATCCCTTCCTGCCTTTAATTCCAGAAAAAGAGAATCTGCAAACGCAGGATGATAATCTTCTGTTTTGTGAATCCTCGAGTCTTAACCAAACAGCGGCAGCATGTAACCCGCTAACAGGATTCCAGAAATTTCAGATCCCAAGGAGATCAGCAACAGTGGCCCTTGGACCGGCCGCGCGGTTAGCTGCCACGCCTGGAAGTCTCTCACACTGGGGATACTGAGCTTAGGAGATAATTCACAATGGAAACATATGCGTCTGAATGTAATAATGTGTTTCCAGAATTTTTTTTTTTAATAATTTTTTCCTGAATAATTTTTTTGTTAGAGGTTTGGTTGTATATCTGTGAAGACATTGGACCTGAGATGTGATAAGTCTGTAGTAGAGGTTGGTTGGTCTTCAAACGCTATGGAGCAGATTCTGCACAACTACAAGTTGTCATATTCCTGGGAAGATAATACTGCTATATAATAGCTTGGGAAGATAATACTGCTATAGCTTGGGAACATAATACTGCTATATTGTAGCTTGGGAAGATAATACTGCTATATAGTAGCTTGGGAAAATAAGACTGCTATAGCTTGGGAAAATAATACTGCTATATTGTAGCTTGGGAAAATAATACTGCTATAGCTTGGGAAGATAATACTGATATTTTGTAGCTTAGAAAGATAATACTGTTATATAGTAGATTAGGAAGATAATACTTCTATATTGTAGCTTGGGAAGATAATACTGATATTTTGTAGCTTAGAAAGATAATACTGTTATATAGTAGATTAGGAAGATAATACTTCTATATTGTAGCTTGGGAAGATAATACTGATATTTTGTAGCTTAGGAAGATAATACTGCTATATAGTAGATTAGGAAGATAATACTGCTATATTGTAGCTTGGGAAGATAATACTGCTATTTTGTAGCTTGTGAAGATAATACTGCTATATTGTAGCTTGGGAAGATAATACTGCTATATTGTAACTTGAGAAGATAATACTGCTATATTGTAGCTTGTGAAGATAATACTGCTATATTGTAGCTTGTGAAGATAATACTGCTATATTGTAGCTTGTGAAGATAATACTGCTATATTGTAGCTTGGGAAGATAATACTGTTTATTGTAGCTTGTGAAGATAATACTGCTATATTGTAGCGTGTGAAGATAATACTGCTATATTGTAGCTTGTGAAGATAATACTGCTATATTGTAGCTTGTGAAGATAATACTGCTATATTGTAACTTGAGAAGATAATACTGCTATATTGTAGCTTGTGAAGATAATACTGCTATATTGTAGCTTGTGAAGATAATACTGCTATATTGTAGCTTGTGAAGATAATACTGCTATATTGTAACTTGTGAAGATAATACTGCTATATTGTAGCTTGGGAAGATAATACTGATATTTTGTAGCTTGGGAAGATAATACTGCTATATTGTAGCTTGAGAACATAATGCTGCTATATTGTAGCTTGTAAAGATAATACTGCTATACTGTAGCTGTTTCTGCTGTTTACGTCCAGATTCCAAGGACTTTATACGGCACTAACATTTAGTGCTATTTTGCGATGCAGAATATTAGGAAAGAAGTTCCTGTGGGCGACTCTATGGAGGGGCCACGTGCAGCGATCTCTGTAGATACCGTCCGTGTTACTAAACCCCAGGATGAGGGGAAATCACAGCTACTGTATGAGACTATTATTTTTTCTTTTCTTGGGAAATTTTACAAAGAATGTGTCACTGTTTTGGTGAGAAATATAAATATTTGCAGAAATTAAATCAATGTTGTATTGATAGGTCAGTGCCTCAAAGGTGTTCTCTGGTGGAGAACAAATGTTTTCAAAATAACTGATACCAGAAAGTAAATTACTTCTATATAAAAAATCTTAATCCTTCCAGTACTTATCAGCGGCTGTATGCTCCACAGGAAGTGATGTAGTTCTTTCCAGTCTGACCACAGTGCTCTCTGCTGACACCTCTGTCCGTGTCAGAAACTTTCCAGAGCAGGAGCAAATCCCCATAACAAACCTCTCCAAACAGAGGTGTCAGCAGAGAGCGCTGTGGTCAGACTGGAAAGAACCACACAACTTTCTGTGGAGCATACAGCAGCTGATAAGTACTGGAAGGATTAAGATTTTTTATATAGAAGTAATTTACAAATCTGTATAGCTTTCTGGAGCCAGTTGATTTGAAAATGTTTCTAACGGATTACTTCTTTATCCACTGAATTTTTATTGTCTCTCCATTCTGCCCAGGCTGCAAAAAGAGACAATAATTCAGTGGTGTACCCTTTTAAAGGGGTTGTGCGCCGCCCTGGCTTTCGGAGCTCCGCGCGCAGCGTCCGGAAGTTCATTACTCCGAACGCTGTGTGCGGGCTTCCGTGTTCGCGGCCGCCGGGCGGCCGCGAACACGGAAGCCCGCACACAGCGTTCGGAGTAATGAACTTCCGGACGCTGCGTGCGGAGCTCCGAAAGTCAGGGCGGCGCACAACCCCTTTAAAGCAGATCTTTCCAGGGATGTATAGTATGAGAACAGTAAAGTCCTATAATACGAGCGTTCCCGGCCCCTGGTTGCTATATGTGCAGATATACAGCAGACGGGATCGCAGGTAACAGGTGCCTGGGCTGCTCGCCCCTCATAAATCTTCTCTGATCGCGCCTATCAATGACCCCATATTTTTGTTATGCCTTTTGGGCTATACTGTATACTCTACATCCCCCTTTACTATGATACCGGGACAAATCCTCTTTAGGTCCTACTAGAATTTCTTTCCAAGGCAGGAGAACGATCCCTCCCCCACCGATGGGTCGTTCCTGCCAAAATGTTGAAATTAAACTTTGTTTGATTGTCTGAAAAGTTTCTATTTTTTTTCTTGATGTGATTAAAAAAAAAATGGATATGTTTTGAATTGTGTTTGCAGCGCGTGTACGATGTGAACAGCATCGGTTCAACCAGGTTAGTGCTATTCTTAGGCTAAGTTCACACTGCCACAGGAAGGGAACGCTATGGTGGAGAAAAAAAAACACCCAACTCCTGTAAAATACTGGACACTCGATGGACCCCATTCAAGTCATTGGAATCCAGTGGGACATTGTGGTGTCCATTGTGGAATGGGTCAGTTCGGTTTTCTTTTTTTGGGGCTGAACAGACATGACCGTGCCCAGTGGTGGTGTGAATAAGCCCTTAGTTTATCATTGGCAGGATGTTTTTGGCATTGCTTTTAAGCTTACTGGGTTAAGTAAAAAAGTGGGGCAGTAGTTGTGGCTATGTCATCAACAGTGTTATGTACAAGGGATTAAAGGGATACTCCGGTGAAACCCTTTTTTCTTTTAAATCAACTGGTGGCAGAAAGTTAAACATATTTGTAAATTACTTCTATTAAAAAAATCTTAATCCTTCCAGGACTTATTAGCTGCTGAATGCTACAGAGGAAATTCCTTTCTTTTTGGAACACTGATGACATCACGAGCACAGTGCTCTCTGCTGACATCTCTGTCCATTTTAGCAACCATGCATAGCAGATGTATGCTAAGGGCAGCATGGTGGCTCAGTGGTTAGCACTGCTGCCTTGCAGTGCTGGGGACTTGGGTTCAAATCCCACTAAGGACAACAATAAATAAAGCGTTATTATTGTTATAATAATGTCAGCAGAGAGAACTGTGGTCGTGATGTCATCAGAGAGCATTCCAAAAAGAAAAGAATTTCCTCTGTAGTATTCAGCAGCTAATAATTACAGGAAGGATTAAGATTTTTTAATAGAAGTCATTTACAAATATGTTTAACTTTCTGCCACCAGTTGATTTAAAAGAAGAAAGGTTTTCACCGGAGTACCCCTTTAAATCTCCACTTGGACACAAGCTGGCATGTCCCATTATGTCATGCATGATGCTGATCGATAACGGGTTCTGTTTTATTGTCAAATGAATTTTGATAAAGTGCCACTTGGACACAGGCTGATGTATAAGGTTACAGTGTAAAGGTGAAACAAAAATAGAGAAACAGAAACACAGCCGCACATCCACCATTTGTATTTTGATCTACTTGCTTCTCAGCATAATTTCAAAAACAAACAGGTTGTTATTATACATTTTGATTAAAAAGTACAAGCCCACTCGCCACGTCAAGGCCACCTAGTCAGAGTGGGTCCCTAAGCTAACGCTGGCGTAGTGCCGGGTGGTGACCACCATCTCTGCGACACCAAGCCCACAGGGGGAACGACCCAGTGGCCAGACAGCCCCACTGCTGCCCGACCAAGCCCCTGGCTCTGGGCCGCCCCACCCCACAGACAAAGCATCACAGAAACAATGGCCGCCACAGAGAACCACACCAGTGTGAACACCTACCATGTGCTCCCTACCAGAGAGCTGGGAGAATGCCAGGAGGAAATCCTTATTCAGTCTCCTGCTAATTTAAAAACACCTGGGCCGAATGGGTGACGTAGAGTGCTGGCCATGAAAGAGGGGATAGACTACAAATGTGACCATCTGTCTGTACCAACAGGTTTTTTATCTTTTCTTTTATTATTATTATATAAAATGAAAGTACAAAAAATTTAATTAACAGTATAATTTACATACAAAAGTATCCCCGCTTAATATCCCACCCCCACCCATGTATGCCTGCGTGGACAAAAATAGAGAGAGAGAGAAAAAAAAGGGAAAGAACCATGTACAACAGCTTCCTACCACAATCCCCAAGTGGATTCGAACTCTTTCCTTCTTTTCTTAGATCCTCCGATTCTCACCTTTTCAAACTTTTTTTATTTTATTAACTATTTCCACTCACTTACGTTAGGTGCTCTCGATGCAAATCATGTACAAGCAATAAGGTATTTAGCCAAAATAGTCAATTTTGGTATAAATTTTTTCAGCATGCCCATCTCCAAATCACACCCGAGCACCACAGAATTTATATCCCATGCACCCTTATCATTAACCACTTAAGGACCCAGGGCGTACCTGTACGTCCTGAGTCCGCTCCTGTTCTATAATGCATCATAGCGGGTCAGGCCCAGCCTCTAACAACGGCTGGGACCCGTGGCTAATAGCACGCTACATTGATCGCAGTGCCGCGCGATATTAACCCTTTAGACGCGGTGTTCAAAGTTGAACATTGCGTCTAAAGTGAAAGTATGCCGGTTAGCTCAGTGGGCTGTTCGGGATAGCCGCGGCAAAATCGCAGCATCCCGAACAGCTGTAGGACACGAGAAGGGTCTCCTACACCTGCCTCCTGGTGTCCGATCGCCGAATGACTGCTCAGTGCCTGAGATCCAGGCATGAGCAGTCAAGCGGCAGAATCATCGATCACCGGTTTCCTATGAGAAACCAGTGATCAATGTAAAAGATCAGTGTGTGCAGTGTTATAGATCTCTGGGATAACAATGATCAGTATAAGAGATCAGTGTGTGCAGTGTTATAGGTCCCTATGGAAGCTATAACACTGCAAAAAAAAAGTGAATAAAGATCATTTAACCCCTCCCCTATTAAAAGTTTGAATCACCCCCCTTTTCCCATAAAAAAAAACACAGTGTAAATAAAAATAAACATATATGGTATCGCCGCGTGCGTAAATGTCCAAACCATAAAAATATATATCGTTAATTAAACCGCACGGTCAATGTCGTACGCGCAAAAAAATTCCAAAGTCCAAAATAGTGCATTTTTGGTCACTTTTTATATCACGATCAATAAGTCCTATCAATACAAAAATGGTACCGCTAAAAACTTCAGATCACGGCGCAAAAAATGAGCCCTCATACCGCCCCATACGCGCAAAAATAAGATGACAATTTTAAATGTATAAATTTTCCTGCATGTAGTTATGATTTTTTCCAGAAGTCCGACAAAATCAAACCTATATAAGTAGGAGATCATTTTAATCGTATGGACCTACAGAATAAAGATAAGGTGTCATTTTTACCGAAATATGTACTATGTAGAAACGGAAGCCCCCAAAAGTTATGAAACAGCGTTTTGTCTCACAATGATTTTTTTTTCCGTTTTACTGTAGATTTTTGGGCAAAATGACTGACTTCATTACAAAGTAGAATTGGTGACGCAAAAAATAAGCCATCATATGGATTTTTAGGTGCAAAATTGAAAGTTATGATTTTTTTAAGGCAAGGAGGAAAAAAACGAAAATGCAAAAACGGAAAAACCCTCGGTCGTTAAGGGGTTAAATTTATTTTCAAGGAGTTCCTTTTTTTTTTTTTTTGTATATGTTCTATAAATAGGGTTCTGAAGAGCAAAGAGTAGAGAAAAAAAAGAAAAAGAAAAGGAAGAACTTTTAAGTCTACCATAAATTCCAAATTTTTCTACATTCTCTTTGCCCACCCCTACTCGTCATCCATCTAAACTCCTTATTTTTCATGGTTTTCAGACCTTCCTTCCATTCCTCTATTTGCAGTTCTTTAGGGGATATCCAATTCCTTAATATAATCAGTCTGGCGAAGAACAAAATCCGATGTAGTAGGCACTCAAATTTGCCCATCATACCAATAGCTCCCAGCAGTATAAACTCTATCATACGAGGTACCTTCACAGGGATTTTACTTTTCTACCTCGGTCCTTAAGGGGTTAAACAGCTCGGTCAATGGCGTACACGCCAAAAAATTCAAAAGTCCAAAATAGCGTTTTTTGGTCACGTTTTATATCATGAAAAAATGAATAAAAAGCGATTAAAAAGTCCAATCAATACATATTTGGTACCGCTAAAAACTTCAGATCACAGTGCAAAAAATTAGCCCTCTTACCGCTCCATACGCAGAAAAATAAAAAAGTTATAGGGGTCAGAAGATGACAATTTTAAACAAATACATTTTCCTGCATGTAGTTATGATTTTTTCCATAAGTGCGACAAAATCCAACCTATATAAGTAGAGTATCATTTTAATCGTATGGACCTACAGAATAAAGATAAGGTGTAATTTGTACCGAAAAATGTACTGCGTAGAAACAGAAGCCCCAAAAGTAACAAAATGACGTTTTTTTTCAATTTTGTGCGCACAATGATTTATTTTCCATTTCACCATAGATTTTTGGGTAAAATGACTGATGTCATTACAAAGTAGAGTCGTTGGCGCAAAAAATAAGCAATCATATGGATTTTTAGGTGCAAAATTGAAAGTTATGATTTTGTAAAGGCAAGGAGGAAAAAACGAAAATGGAAAAACCCTCGGTCGTTAAGGGGTTAAATTTATTTTCAAGGAGTTCCTTTTTTTTTTTTGTATATGTTCTATAAATAGGGTTCTGAAGAGCAAAGAGTAGAGAAAAAAAAAAAAGAAAAGGAAGAACTTTTAAATCTACCATAAATTCCAAATTTTTCTACATTCTCTTTGCCCACCCCTACTCGTCATCCATCTAAACTCCTTATCTTTCATGGTTTTCAGACCTTCCTTCCATTCCTCTATTTGCAGTTCTTTAGAGGATATCCAATTCCTTAATATAATCAGTCTGGCGAAGAACAAAATCCGATGTAGTAGGCACTCAAATTTGCCCATCTTACCAATAGCTCCCAGCAGTATAAACTCTATCGTACGAGGTACCTTCACAGGGATTTTACTTTCTACCTCTTTTATTACAGATTCCCAGAAAACAGATATCTTCTCACACGACCAGAAGCTATGTAAATAATCCGCCTCTTCCAAACCACATTTAACACACTGTGAAGTGATTCTCACCCCTATCCTATGTAAATGAAGCGCGGAATAGTGGGTCCTGTGTAATATCTTAAATTGTGTAATTTTATGTTCCATATTCCGAGAAACCTTGCTTATATTTTGGGCCATAATGTCCCAATCTTCCTCAGACACAGTACCCACTATTCCGGACCATTTGTCTTTAATTCTGTCGATCCCCCTTACTCCAATAATCTTATTTAATTTCTTATACAAAATTGATATTCCTTTTTTTTAAGGTGCTCTATTTGAGTTAGTGCTTCTATGAAATTATGTTTCTGTGCTACATATATCTCCTTATCTATCGTGTTATGGACTGCATGACTAACCTGCCAATAGTACAGCCAATCGTTATCACTAATATCATACCCCCTTTTTATGTGCTCAAATGAAAAGAGTTGTCCTTTATCAAATAATTGTTCCAGTCGTTTTAAACCCCTACTATCCCAAAAAGTTGACTCACAATTCACCAATTCTTTAAATTTATTGTTACCCCATAGGGGTGGGAACCCAAAACTATTTCCTACATGTAATTCTCCCTTTAATCTTTCCCATACTTTCCTATATTTATACCATAACATCGTGTTGTTTGACCCACTCTCCTCATAATCATCTAATTCCAACACCTCATATATGTTCACTTTCTCCTTATCTACTACAGTCTTCTCCAGATATCTAAAATTTCTCCAATTCACGATTCGTACCAACTGCGCGGCCATGTAATAAACAAAAAAATTGGGCATATCCAATCCCCCCCTATCTCCAGGGGCCATAAAATATCTGTACTTCAGACGAACCCTTTTTCTTCCCCCATAACAATCTACCCAGTATTACTTCTATCTTCCGGAACCAGCATTTACCGATCCACACTGGCGAGGCAGCAAGAAAAAAAAGGATCTGTGGGAGGACCACCATTTTTATTATCGCCATCCTTTCTGACATAGAGAAGGGCATTTTAATCCATACTTCTACTCTCTTCGCTAGACTATTTAATAGGGGCCGTATATTGTTAATCACAAACCTATCATTCGTGGCTGCTATTTTTACTCCCAGATAAAGGAAACATTCATTTTTTTTTTTTAGCACGGATAGTCTTCCCACCGTCTCCCCCATATCTTCATCCAGGGGGAGCATAGTAGATTTACTCCAATTTATCTCCAACCCAGATAGAGGGGCAAATGCCTCGAACATCTTAATGATACGATGTATTTTTTCTTGTGGGTTAGTTACAAAAAGGAGGATATCATCTGCAAATAACAAGATCTTACTCTTCTCTCCGTTTACTCCAAATCCCTCATGAACATCATTATCTCTTATCCAAGCCGCTAAGGGTTCAATATAAATTAAGAATAAAAAGGGTGAGAGGGGGCAGCCCTGCCTTGTTCCTCTACTTAGTTTGAATGGGTAGGAGGGAGTTCCATCCACCACTACACTCGCCTCGGGGTTAGTGTATAGTAGCTGAATATAACTCAAAAACCTCGGGCCCACCCCAACCCTCTTCAACACTTCCCAGAGGTATCCCCACTCCACCCTGTCAAAAGCTTTAGTAGCATCCAATGACAGAATGGAGCGGGGGCCTCGGGATCCACTCTGGATTGCTTCATACACCTGGTGAATATTGTCATGAACCGTTCTTCCTGACCTAAACCCTCCCTGGTCATTGCCCACCACTACCTCCACTACTTTATCCAATCTCCTTGCCAGTGCTTTCGCTATTATCTTTATATCTGTATTAAGCAAGGAGATAGGACGATATGAGCCCAAATCCAAGGGATCCTTATCTTTTTTCCTAATGAGTCTAATATTAGCCTCACACATAGATTTAGGGAGAACCCCCTCCCCCCCCCCCCCTCCAGGATTCATTAATGATACCCAGCAGTTTTGGAAGTAGCAGAGTTGAGTATATCCTATATATCTGGAAAGGAATGCCGTCAGACCCGGGGGATGTATTCCCTTGGATTGATGCCAATGCCTCCTCCAATTCCTGGAGGGAAATTGGGTCATCCAGGGAGTGCCTTACATCCTCTGTCAAACTTGGAATATTACTTCCCCTCAAGAATTCCGCTACCTCCGCCCTATTAATATCGCTGCCCATATAGAGATTGGAGAAAAAAGAGCCAACCATTTGGGCTATTTCTTCTCTATCTGTGGTTATGCTACCATCCTCCCTCCTCAGAGCCATAATACCACATTCGTCGCCTTGATTTTTAAGTAATCTTGACAGTGTCTTATTTGGTTTCCCTTTCTCAAAGAAATTAAATTGCCCACTGAAGAATAGTTTATTTTGTGCCTTTTTAAGTAGATATTCTTTATATTCCTCTTGTGCTGCCTTCAGTTCTAACAGATGTTCCCCCCCCACTATCCTCTTCTATCCCTGCTTCTAATGTTGCCACTTTACTATTCAGTACTGATTCTTCCTGTGAGAATTCCTTTTTTTTTTATTGATTCGCCCTATATATAGGCCCCTCAAATATGCCTTCATAGTATCCCATACCACCTGAGGGTTTGCGGACTTATGATTAATCTCCCAGAATGCCTCTATTTCCTGTCTAAACCAGTCCTGGTCGCCCACTAATTCAATCCAGTGGGGGTTGAGCCGAAAGCCCAACCTTTTCCCACCCATTACCTTACCTCCAATTTCCACCACCACTGGGCAATGGTCCGAAAGGGTTTTAGCTTTATACTGCACCCTGCTGGTCCAGGTCATTGCATTCTTATCACACAGGCATAAGTCAATTCGGGAAGCGGTGTTATATGAGGTACTAAAACATGAGTACTGTCTTACTCCTGGGTTTAGTTTCCGCCACCCATCAACCCAATTCATCTCTCCACAGTATCTCGCCAATGCTGTTTCGTTCCCCCCTACATTCCTACCTAATTTGTATCTGTCCATACTAGGGTCCATTACATTGTTCAAATCTCCAACTATCCATAATGCCGAATGTGTCTTACTTTCGCTATAGCTCACGAGGTCCCTCAGAACATCCACTCTAAAAGGTGGAGGAATATAAACAAAAGCCAAGATGACTGGCCTATCTTCCCATATTCCATAAAGAAATACATATCGACCATACTTATCTACCTTTGCATTCTTAGTCTCGAATGGTACCCTCCTGTGAACATATACTGATACTCCCACGGAGTAGGAAGAGAGTCTGGAGTGGTATTCTTCTTTGGCCCACTTCCTTGGAAGTATCTGCTCATCTCTTGACCTATGGGTCTCAACTAAACATATGATCGCAGGAAGGCACCTCCGAATATAATCGAATATTGCACACTTTTTAATTCTATCCGACATACCTCGTACGTTCCAGGCTAATAGTTTAAGCATAGATATATTTGCCTAAGAGAAAAAAGAAAAGAGAGAAGAAGAAGAGAAAAAAAAAAAGGAAAACCCCTCTTTTGATCATCCCGTGCCATCCCTCCTTCCTTTCCCTTACCCTTCCCCCCCCCGCACCCCCCCTCTCCCCATAATGCACCGTACTTCTACTATGCACTCCTATCCTAGTGACACTATCCTTTCTTCCACCTCCAAGACCGAGTACCTAGAGCCTGTTTTACTAGGGGAGAGATCCTTCTGGGTTCTAGTTTTTATACCCACAGCTGGAGACTTCCATATTTTATCCAATTTACCCATAGCCCCCTTATCTTTTTGTGGCGAGCTACCCCCTGATCTTCTGGGGTTCACCTTAGGGGCCATTTCACCCACTATTTCTCTTCACTTTATATTTGTGGGGTGTATGTATCACTACGGGGATATCAAGGACCAACTTAGCAACTTTATACACCATAGGCCCCTCCCACTCGAGAATTTAAATCCCGTTATTTACAGCATACAAAAGTAAGAATTCACAGTCCCATATGGCTCTGAGGAGCGCTTAAAACCTAGGGTATCACACCCTGATCCAGAAATATCCACCACCAAATATAGCATACTAATATGCAACTACGGAATCATTAGCGTATTCACGCTCCCCCTGGTAGACAGGGCAATCACCCCCCAGAGTCACTGATCTTATTGCGTCCAGGGAGGGGTCCAATTTCATGAGAGAGGAATTCTGCTAAGACCAAGTTGTTCAATTTAGTCCATGAGTCCCGGTTTCTCCTGAATAAGAGAGAAAGGGGGGGTAAGTCCTCCAAAAACATCGATTTTTACAGCATGGCAAGCCATAGGTACCTCTACGTGACCATAATTATACCATCCATACTCCTCAAGGTCCACACAGCTTTCATTATGGGCAGAGAGTCTCCATGACTAAAAGTAAAGGATGCCTAAAGGGAGGAGGGAGGGGGGGCGTCAATCCCACATTGCTCAGTTAGCTCAGTTCCCCGAGGCGTCAATTGACCATTAGGGCTCGGCCCAAACAGGTAGGGCAGGAGCATCTCTATCACTGTAATTAGGCACACTGTAGCTCCTTCCTCATGTGCAGCAGCCAAACAGCACCCCAAGCTAATAATATACATGTCTGCCTCATAAGGACATTTAATAAGCTTCAATGGGTGCTCCACAGTTACCAACCATCACAGGGGGAAGAGGGGGGAGACCCGGACAGATGCATTGCCGCAGCTGCCACTCACCAAATCGCTAGGAGGAGTGACCAGGCAGAGAGTCAGGCATCCAATATTGTCCATTTCACATGGGGCCAGTGCAAGGGGCTGCTGCTGTTCAGAATATTGCCGGGGTATTAATCAATGGTTTCACCTAGTTGGAGGGAATCCGTGAGTAGGTTTCATGGCAGTTTGTCCTCATGTAAAACACATCCATGCAGAGAGACTGCTGAATAAGAATATCTGCCCCCCAAAAGGGAGCAATAACTCACCGGCTAATGCACTGTTAGATATTCATCACATGTAGCGTCTGATCGTTTTACTCAGCTCCACTCTCCATCCACAAGAAAGGGTCTGGGCCAGTCTATCCAAATCCCAGCAAGGAGTAGCGGAGTTCCACACATGCCCCTCAACACCTCCGCGTCACTGTGGCCTACGTGAGGAAGGTGCCACCATATATAGGCCTCCGACACAAGCCCGAAGCTCCTCTCAGTAGCTGGCCGAAGTAAAACCACACCCCCCCCCTCTCACCTCCTCTCCGGCATCCCCTTCCACAGCGCCTCCCGTCCTATCCGACGACGGGTTGCGCCACCACCGTCTCGCTCCTCCCTCCTCCGACGGCAGAATCCAGTGCCCCCGGCTCTTCACAGGGCGTCCGGGCAGGAGAGCCCCACTGTCGGCGTTAAGCTGTGAGTATCCCGGCATCGCGAGGTCGGCATCCACTCCACCTCCGTCCCGAGGGCTCAGGGGGCGGGGCCAGAGCCCCGGAGTGCGCGGCCCTAGCTCATGCCGCCGTCACTTCCCTTCAAGGAGTTCCTTGATGTGCCCCCAAAAATCAGCCACCTTCGGACATGTCCATACAAGATGGACAAAGTCGGCTCTACTTTGCCCACATTTTGGATAAGTATGATCACTTCTACATTTCATCTCCCACAAAGATACTGGGGAATAATACAATTGGTTTATGATTTTTAGTTGTAAGAGTTGAATTTTTTTATTTGAGGAGCATTTCTTGGCACCAGCCCAAACATTCTCCCACTCTCCCTCCTCAAGTCTCACATTTACTTTTGCCCATTTCTTTTTAACTGTTTCTTGAACTGCAGTACTTGATTCTTTAATTAGATCTCTATATATCCTTCCCAATGATATAGTTCGCCCTTGTGAAGTGCATCCTTATTAGATGTGTTCCTATAAGCCGCTCCTATCTGTAAATTCCAGAAATGTTTCCCCGTGTCTATATGAAATTCCTTAGCAAGCATATCAAACGTGATTAACTCCCCATTTCTACTAATTTGCCCAATATATGTAATCTCCAACCATACCCAAAACCCTCAATCTATTTCCCCATATTGGGGGGAACTCAAGACTATTTACCACCTATTTACCACCTTACAAATTTTGTTTAATTTTACTTATAATAAAACCCCATAAAAGATAAAGACTTCCCTATGTGTCTGCTTCCAAGACTTCTATTATCTTATCATATTTTCCTTCAAAGAAGTTTAACATATAATTTAATATGGGGTTATTCTTCTTGTTCTTGATATCTTGTGCCTTAGCAGCTAGGAAATCGTTATAGAAAGGCTGCACTCTTCATCCCCCCTCACCCTCTAAGAGGGTCATACTTCTATACTTTATTCGTACTCTCCCTCGCCACCATATTAATTTATTTAACATGGCTTTTAGTCCTTTGAACCAGTTTCCCGGTATCCACATGGGGAGACTCTGATGATATTCAGGATCTGTGGCAAGAGAACCATTTTTAATAGTGCCACCCTCTCTGCTCGATGACATCCTACCCCATTTATCAATTTTAGTTTTAATCTTAAAGAGCAAGGGCATTAAGTTTGTTTTTACAAATTAGTTTTTCTTAGCCGAGATATCGACCACAAGGTATTTCAACGTAGCCCCTTCTTTAAGAATCGTTATAGTAGAGACTTTCGGTATGATCCCATCTATCACCGGGAGCCACAAGGATTTGGCCCAGTTCACTTTAAGGCCTGCAACTTCACCGAACTGATTATATTTATAATTTTAGGTAGCATTGTTTCCAAATTATCGAGGAAGAGTATAACAATATCTTATCATTCACTCCTTCTATCCCACATCCATGAAACTCTGTTGATCTCCTCAATAGCTCTGCCAGGGGCTTTATATATAAGACAAACAAGTAGGGGATAGGGGGCACCCTTGACGCGTACCTCTAGAGAGTGGAAAAGGCTCAGTTAGCCTACCATTGATGATGATTTTGGATCTCTATAAAGGAGTTGTATCCATTTAATCATTCCTCCACTAATATTATATTCCTCCAATAGTTTCCAGAGCCTCCATTCCACCCTGTCAAAGGCCTTCATTGAGTCCAATGACAGGATGGAAAGGAGGGGCCCACCATCCACTTCCAGATTGGCAAATACGCTTGCAATATTTTCTTTAATTAACCTACCAGGAATAATTCCCGATTGATTCGGGTGGATCAACTCTGGTATGAGGATCGGCAGGAGGTGGTGATTGTGTGTGCTGCTGGATACCCTTGGAGGCGCTGGCGGAGAGGTGAGCCCAGTACCTGGAGAGAGGAGCAGGTGGTGATGTGCTGCAGTTGTGGTGAGGAGGCGGGTGGCTCGCGGTGAGCAGGAGGCTTCAGAACACAGACGGAAGCTGGCGCAGAGATCCGGTGAACAATGTGCAGAATGGGTGAAACCGCTCCAATTGTTTGTCTTTAAAGGGGTTGACTAGCATTCATTCCCTGTACTCCCCTTATAAGTTGAATAACTAACAACAGCTACCAAGTTACTAATATCTATTTAGCACATTGGCAGTGAATAACTTTTTGTGCATTGGCAGTGAATAACTTTTTGTGCATTGGTAGTGAATAACTTTTTGGGTACTTACCTATAATTAAACTAACAACCATCGCTATATGTGATCTCCTATGAAATAACCTATAAATCTACTAACATCAAAAACTGTAATGTACTAAGAATAAGCCAACTTTGCTACCAACCATATACGCACATATGGATTTGTCATTTCTGGAGTGAGTTTTTGACAGGATTAGTGCAGGGTGAGAAGAACTCAATAGTGAGCTTATTTGGTGGAGAGCAGGTTTGGACTGGTGAGGACAGTCATCCCTGCTGTGGTGAGAGCTCAAACTCCACTTTTCCTCCAAGGTGAACCACAGGATCAATCAGGCGCCAAGGACTTGTGAAGAGCAGTACGTTTATTTTACCCACAATGTAGGGCTGGGCGGTATACCGGTTCACACCGAACACTGACATTTTTGTGCTGCACGATATGAATTTTAACCCATACCGCAATACTGGTTGGCCCCTCCCCCTCTGGAATGAATGAATTAGCCCAGCGCTGCGCTGTCCCCACATTGGGGAACTAATCATATGTTGCCCGCGAGTGCTGTTCTGCCCCCCAATTATCAGCCTAGCGCTTTCCCCATCTCCCTTCCTCCTGTTTGTTGTGGCCGCCGGCGCTGACACTCTATACCAGTGGTCTTCAACCTGCGGACCTCCAGATGTTGCAAAACTACAACTCTCAGCATGCATGCTGGGAGTTGTAGTTTTGCAACATCTGGAGGTCCGCAGGTTGAAGACCACTGCTCTATACTGTGTGGTATCCCTATGCCCGGGCTGCAAAAATAAACAAGATAAACTTTATCTTACGTTGGTCCGGTACTGGCCTCATCTGCTTCCTAGGAAATGGAACGTCGGACAGCCGTCAGCCTATCACTGGCCGCATCGATGTTCTGCCTCGGCCGCTGATAGGCTGAGCCCACTGTCATGTAAGAAACTGTCCAGAGCTCCTTACATGACAGTGGGCTCAGCCTATCAGCTGCCAAGGTGGAACATCGCTGATGGCTATCCGATGTTCCCGTCCCCAGCGTAAGGCCGACGTCGGAACCTGCGTGAGCTTATTTTGTTTACCTTGTGTCAGGGTGACATGTGAGTATTTACCCCGATGGGGGCAGCCCTGGGCTGATAACTAGTGGGGAGGGGGGCAGAACAGCGCAGTGCTGGGCTAATAATTAATTTTGGGGGGGGAGGGGAGGAGGAGGAGGAGGACATACCGTTATATACCGTGGAACCGCCGAAAGTTACAAAAATACCGTGATACATACATTTGGTCATACCGTCCAGCCCTACCACAATGCAGCGCGTTTCGCAGTGAAGACCGCTTCATCAGGCATATTGGGAAACGCGGATATGCATGGTATTTATATAGAGTTGAGTTAACCCTTGCATAGGCAGAAATAATTTGTAACATCCATAGAAAGTTTTGGTAAAAATACAAATAAATAACATATAAAAAAATATATATATAATTAAAATAAATTTACAACAAATATTATCCAAAGGAAACAGTCATTAGCTTCATAAAAAACAATAAATTATAAATATGATGTGCATCAAGAAAATTTCTCCTTCATTTATAAATTCCAAAAGAAAAATTATATAGCCATGAAACAGACAAATGTCAGAAATACGTCAGATGCTATTTTGCATTTTCAATGGGTTCATTCAAATCATGTGGAAAAAGAGTATCCAGGGTGAATATCCAATAAGACTCCCAATTTATTAATTTTTGGAATCTATTATGAACCTGAACCGGAATCGTTACGATAATTACTAGGTCCAACACATCAAAATTATTATCGTGTTTTAAAGATAGATGACGGGGAATGCTATGTAACATAAAACGGTCTCTGACATTTGATCTGACATTTGATCTGTGCTTGTTCATGCGGGATCGCACTGTCTGAATAGTGCGGCCCACATATTGCAACCCACAAGGACAGGATAAAAGATAAATAGCATAAGAACTTTCACAATTATTACATGTATTAATCACATATCATTTTTTAGTATTCTGAGAAAAAAAAATTATATTTCGGATTATTAATCATGATGCAGCATTTACACCATATTTTGTTACATGTGAAAGTACCATTTTGTGACACATGGTCAAGAGAAGAATTATTTTTATTTTTTAACAGACTCGGGGCAACTAAATTACGTAAGTTCATAGACCTCCGAAAAGTGACATCCGGTTGGTGTCCCGGTTGGCATTCACCTAACACCGGGTCACATTTGAGAATAGACCAGTGTCTTCTTAGAAGAAAGCGGAAAGCGGCCTGACGAATCGCCTAGGGGCGTGGCCCAGCGTCTGAGCTCCCCCCGTTTCCATCCGCCATCTCCCTGCTTGGACCGGTCCTCGGTCCTTGGATTATCGTACCCGTTTGGCCTGCCTGCTATGGACTGGTGAACACTCCGCTTTCTTTCTCTTTTTGTGGAGTTATATATACTGCTGTTTATATTCTAGCGTGTAGCACTTACTTTCCTACTGATGTACACACCTGAGTCCGATATCTGGAGCTATTTCTGCACAGGGATTATACATGTAACGGTGGTGCTGGCTGACATTTCTTTCTTTCTTTGTGATTATATATATATATACTTATTTCTTGGCAGGACAAATTAATTTTTTGACTAATTGGAAAGAATTCACCTTTATTGATTTTCTGTTACCCGGCAGTGGTGTGACCTTTATAGATATCTTCCAGTTGTTGGAATCAGGAAGGTCAGAAGGAGGTGAATGGAGGAAGGTGTTGATGGATCAAAGCTTGGTTAAAACATGGAGGGTACTTAGGAGAGAGCTGGATATAAAAGGAACGTTGGATGAGGCGCCACTGCTGGATAACTTAAATATACCTGAGGTGAGAGAGTTGGGAGAGATAAGCCTTCTTAGAAATACGAGGTGTGTTAGGATAAAAGATTTATGGGGAAGAGGTAAATTCAAAAACTGGATAGAATTGAAAGAAGAATTTAACTTGCAGGAGGGTGGATGGAATATATTGGTTTAAAAAAAGCGTTTCTTGAGTTTATTGCTAAAGGAGGTCACATACATTCAGCTTACCCTGAGATCTTGGGGAAAATAATGGGTAGTAAAATTAGGGAAAAATACATTTTGTTTGTGTATAGAGCCTTGGTAAGGCATGTCCAAAAATAAATTGCTCCACAAGAGCTCCCAACAATGGCAGGAGGAGACTGGTTTTAGTAAAATAATAGTTTGGGATAGTTTACGGAAAAATATTAATCTAAAGGGTTTTAGTTTATGTATCATGATGAATTTTGGATGGGAGGATTGTTATTCTCTTTTTTTTGTAAATAAAATTAATAATAAACTTGTAAGCCTAAAAAAAAAAAAAAAAAAAAAATCCAGTATGACTTTTATTAACCGACCTGCTAAACTTTGCCCTAATATTTTAACGTCAACATTTAAAGGGGTACTCTCGTGGAAAACATTTTTTTTTTTTTTATCAACTGGTGCCAGAAAGTTAAACAGATTTGTAATTACTTCTATTAAAAAATCTTAATCCTTCCAGTACTTTTTTGGGGCTGTATACTACAGAGGAAATACTTTACTTTTTAGATTTTTCTGATGTCATGACCACAGTGCTCTCTGCTGGCATCTCTGTCCATTTTAGGAACTGTCCAGAGCAGTATATGTTTTCTATGGGGATTTTCTCCTGCTCTGGACAGTTCCTAAAATGGACAGAGATGTCATCAGAAAAATCTAAAAAGTAAAGCATTTCCTCTGTAGTATATAGCCCCAAAAAAGTACTGGAAGGATTAAGATTTTTTAATAGAAGTAATTTACAAATCTGTTTAACTTTCTGGCACCAGTTGATAAAAAAAAAAAAAAAAAGTTTTCCACGGGAGTACCCCTTTAAAATGATACCCTACTTATATAGGTTTCATTTTGTCGTACTTCTGGAAAAAATCATAACTACATGCAGGAAAATTTGTACGTTTAAAAATGTCATCTTCTGACCCCTATAACTTTTTTATTTTTCCACGTACAGGGCGGTATGAGTGCACATTTTTTGCGCTGTGATTTGAAGTTTTTATTGGTACCATTTTTGTTTTGATCTGACTTTTTGATCACTTTTTATCAATTTTTTTAATGGTATAAAAATTTACCAAAAATATGCTTTTTTGGACTTTGGAATTTTTTTTACGTGTACGCAATTGACCGTGCGGTTTAATTAACAATATATTTTTATAGTTCGGACATTTACGCACGCGGCGATACCACACATGTTTATTTTTATTTACACTGTTTTATTTTTTATTGGAAAAGAGGTGTGATTCAAACTTTTATTAGGGAAGGGGTTTAATGACCTTTATTAACACTTTTTTTTACTTTTTTTTTTGCAATGTTATAGCTCCCATAGAGACCTATAACACTGCACACACTCTGCACACACTGATCTTTTACACAGATCACTGGCGTGTATTAACAGGCCTGTGATCAGTGTTATCGGCGCTTGACTGCTCCTGCCTGGATCTCAGGCACGGAGTAGTCATTCACCGATCGGACACCGAGGAGGCGGGTAAGGTCCCTCCCGGTGTCCTGTAAGCTGTTCGGGACGCCGCAATTTCACCACGGCGGTCCAGAACGGCCCGACTGAGCAGCCGGAATAGTTTCACTTTCACTTCAGACGCGGTGGTCAGCTTTGATCGCCGCATCTGAAGGGTTAATACAGGACATCACCGCAATTGGTGATGTCCTGTATTAGCCGCGGGTCCCGGCCATTGATGGCTACCGGGACCGACCCGATATGACGCGGGGTCCTTCGTCGTTAAGGAGTTAAGAGGGATATGGGTCTAAACGCTGCTGGATCCCCTACATTGTCCCCTAACTTTTTTGGTATAAGGGTTATATTTGCCTCTAGCATTATTAAAAATGTAAATAGTCCTATAGAGTTTACTAATATTGTCTGTACTGACAGGTTAGTTCAGGTGACACTGATGACAGATTTCCTTTAAGAAGTAAAATAGAACCTTTCTGACAAGGTGAAATAGGCTGAAAGATCTCAAAACACCAAGACGTCATGGCGAGATCCAAAGAAATTCAGGAACAGATGAGACACAAAGTCTGCAAAGGGTTACAAATCCATCTCTAAAGCTTTGGTACCCCAGCGAACCACGGTGAGAGCCATTATCCACAAATGGAGAAGATGTGGAACAGGTAAACCTTCACTGAAGTGGCCGGCCTACCAAATCTACCCTAAGAGCGCAGCTAAGACTCGAGAGGTCACAAAAGAACAAACAACAACATCAAATAAACTGTGAGCCTCATTTGTCTCAGCGAAGATCATGACCCGACCATAAGAAAGGTATCGGGCAAAAACAGCATCCATGGCAGAGCTCCAAGGGGAAATACCTCTGCTGACCCAACATAACTAAAGATGAGCGAATCGAAGCTGACGAACCCGAATTTCAGGAAATATTCGATTTCCAATGAATGCGAATATCGCCGCAATTCTATCGCGCAAATCGATTCATTAAACTCCATTTACTGCGGTGTAGGCTCAAGGGCATCTAAAATGGCAGATCCACATGTCAGTACATAGGGCAAGGAAGGTGGGAAGGGAAGTAGGCGGGATGACCCTGAATCACATGCAGGATGCAGCCTATCAGCAGCCAGTCACCCCTCTGATGTCACAGCCCTATATAATTGGCAGCCATATTGCGGCCAGCCACTTCATTACAATACACTTCAGAGAGATAGAATGGAGAGCCTGTGTGTGTGTTACAGCAAAGAAAAGCGCATTCCAGCAGCGTTTAACATCCTCCTAGTCACATCAGCATTCTCGTGGACGGAGTGCAGTGTTTTTTTCACTGAAAAGGATTTTTACTGCAGCCATTAACCTCCCAGTCACTTTCTTCAGCATTGTATTACAGAGAGGGGCAGAGAGCTGTGTGTTGCCTCATACATTACAACAAGCTGCATCAACTTCATAAACCTTAGCAGAGGAGGCAGGAAGAATTTTTCAGCGCAATTCAGTGTTCCACAAAAAAAATCATCTACTGGTTATACTAGTCTGTAGATGGTATAATACACAGCAGTCCATTCCTAATATTGTGCAATTTTGTGTTTAGTACACAGCTTTTTTTGGCTGCAGCACTGTTGTGTACTGCTGGTGTTTTATAAAAATATATTTTTTAAGGGTACTGTAGCGCATTTTGCTGCCTTCATCAGTGCATACTGCATACGTACATCTAAGTAGTGTACTATTTTGTACCTGTTAATCTGTCAAGGGCCTACATACTGTGAAATTCCTGCCAAATGTAATCACCGGCTCCTGTTCTAGACAAATACTGTTTTAAACGTAGTGAAGTGTATTGTACTCCCCTCATATACGCACTAAGTATGTCAGGCAGAGAAGTGCCAGGATGTGGCAGAGGCCTAAATCCTTCAGGCAGAGGTCGCAGCAGACTAGGGGCGAGTGGCAGCAGGAGTCGCAGCGAGAGGCCTGAGCTCCCGTTATCAGCTAGCAGTCGTGTCTCGACCAGCAACCCATCTGCCATCATCGATAGGTTAACACGCTCATCCACTTAATCGCAAGTGACATCTGACACCCCCAGTCAACAGTCAGTGGGTTCCTCAGACCAGTGGCGGATCCAGGGGGGGGGGGGGGGAACGGGGCAATTGCCCCCCCCCCCCAAGATTGCTGTCCCCCGCCCCCTAGAATGGTGGAGCCGAAGCTGTAAGCTTCCGCTCCACCATTCACTAACCTAGGCAGTCTCACACGCTGTGAGTACACAGCGTGTGAGCTGCGGGGACGCGATCCTCTGCAGGCCGGCGCGATGACATCACATCATCGCGCCGGCGCCTGGAAATCCCGTCCTCGCGGCCAGCATACAGTAAGTAAGAAGAGTATGCTCAGGGCCCAGGGGATTTGGGATTTGGAATATGTGCCACTGTTAAGGGCACTGTATCGGAGGGGGAGGGGGATTTAAAAACTTAGGGGGGTGGGGGAGAGAAAGGGGAATTTTTAATGTGAGGTGCTGCAGGGCAAAGCACTGGGGGCACTATATGTTAAGAGCACATGACAGGGGGGGCCCCCTGTGCTGTGCCCCTCACATATAATGCCCCCTGTGCTGTGCCCCACACATAATGCCCCCTGTGCTGTGCCCCACACATATAATGCCCCCTGTGCTGTGCCCCTCACATATAATGCCCCCTGTGCTGTGCCCACACATATAAATTATATGTGTGGGGGGCACAGCACAGGGGGCATTATATGTGTGGGGCACAGCACAGGGGGTATTATATGTGTGGGGCACAGCACAGGGGGCATTATATGATATAATGCCCCCTATGCTGTGCCCCACACACATAATGCCCCCTGTGCTGTGCCCCACACATATAATGCCCCTGTGCTGTGCCCCCCACACATATAATTTATATGTGTGGGCACAGCACAGGGGGCATTATATGTGAGGGGCACAGCACAGGGGGCATTATATGTGTGGGGCACAGCACAGGGGGCATTATATCATATAATGCCCCCTGTGCTGTGCCCCACACATAATTCCCCCTGTGCTGTGCCCCACACATATAATGCCCCCTGTGCTGTGCCCCACACATAATGTCCCCTGTGCTGTTCCCCTCACATATAATGCCCGTGCTGTGCCCCACACATATTATGCCCCTTGTTCTGTGCCCATCACATATAATGCCCCCTGTGCTGTGCCCCACACATATAATGCCCCCTGTGCTGTGCCCCTCACAAATAATGCCCCCATCATGCGCCCCTCATATATAATGCCCCCATCCTGTGCCCCTCATATATAATGCGCCATCATGCGCCCCTCACATATAATGCCCCCTGTCCTGTGCCCCTCACATATAATGCTCCTGTCATGTGCCCCAAACATATAATGCCCCCTGTGCTGTGCCCCTCACATATAATGCCCCCTGACTGGACAGGACAGGGGGCATTATATGTGAGGGGCGCATGATGAGGGCATTATATGTGAGGGGCAAAGAACAGGGGCATTATATGTGAAGGGCACAGCACGGGGCATTATATGTGTGGGGCATATGACAGGAGCATTATATGTGAGGGGCACAGCATGGGGGGCATTATATGTGAGGGGCACAGCACAGGGGGCATTATATGTGAGGGGAACAGCACAGGGGACATTATATGTGAGGGGCACAGCACGGGGGGCATTATATGTGAAGGGCACAGCACAGGGGGCATTATATGTGTGGGGCATATGACAGGAGCATTATATGTGAGGGGCACAGCATGGGGGGCATTATATGTGAGGGGCACAGCACAGGGGGCATTATATGTGAGGGGAACAGCACAGGGGACATTATATGTGAGGGGCACAGCACGGGGGGCATTATATGTGAGGGGCACAGCACAGGGGGCATTATATGTGAGGGACGCATGATGGGGGCATAATATGTGAGGGGCAAAGAACGGGGAATTATATGTGAAGGGCACAGCACAGGGGGCAATATATGTTAGGGGCACAGGGCATTATTATGTGGGGGGAACAGGACGGGTCATAATTATTATATGTAGGGGCACAAGATGGGGCATTATTACTATATGTGAAGGCACAGAGTGTTTTGCATTTCAGAAGTATATTGTAGATTATGAGGAATTTCTGGGGTGGTACATTTTTATATGGGCCACAATACATTTGGGTATTTTATTCAGAGGGTGCACTGTACAGCAAGTTATATTCAGATAGTGCAGTGTGTGGTAGTATTAAATTTAGAGGGTACAGTGTGTGGTAGTATTATATTCAGAGAGTGCAGTGTGTGGTAGTATTATATACAGAGGGTACAGTGTGGTAGTATTCTATTCAGAGAGTGCAGTGTGTGGTAGTATTAAATTTAGAGGGCACAGTGTGTGGTAGTATTATATTCAGAGAGTGCAGTGTGTGGTAGTATTATATTCAGAGAGGGCAGTGTGTGGTAGTATTATATACAGAGGGTACAGTGTGTGGTAGTATTCTATTCAGAGAGTGCAGTGTGTGGTAGTATTAAATTTAGAGGGCACAGTGTGTGGTAGTATTATATTCAGAGAGTGCAGTGTGTGGTAGTATTCTATTCAGAGAGTGCAGTGTTTGTTAGCATTAAATTTAGAGGGCACAGTGTGTGGTAGTGTTATATTCAGAGGGCACAGTGTGTGGTAGTATTATATTTAGATGGCCCAGTGTGTGGTAGTGTTATATTCAGAGGGTACGGTGTGTCATAGTATTATATTCAGAGGGTACGGTGTGTGGCGGTATTATATTCAGAGGGAACAGTGTGTTGTATATTCAGGAGGTACAGTGTGTCAGAATTATATTCAGAAGGTATGTGCCAGTATTAGATTCGAAGAATACAGTGTTTGGCAGTATTATAATAATTATTGTTTTCCTATAGAGGATCAGAATCCGCTGACATAGTGAGGAGACGTCTGGGCATCAAGTTCTGCAGGGAGAACATTTAGCTGAAACAAGTCCCGGCGGTATATACATCTGAATTAGATAAGGAAAGACTATAGAGAAGACGTCACCTGTAATCACTGATGTCATTCTGTATCCTCCTGTGTGTGTCCCATCAGAGCTGTAGTCACTGAAGAAGTTCTGCAGTAATGATGGGTGAAACAACAACTCCCAGCATCCCCTTACCACTACTTAGGTCATACTGGGAGCTGTAGTTTTAAATGGTAAAAACTTCTTTAGCACTTTCCCATTCTGCGGCAATTGGTATTTTTGATAATTATTCTGACATGTGAACACGGCCTAAGAGTCTTAAACAAGGTTAGGACTGTATGATACATTTAATAATATTGTAAGCAACACCTTGTTTTCTGTCCGCCAACACAAAATACTCTAATAGTGCCCCTCCCGAGACTCGACTCTGGATCCGCCCCTGCCTCAGACACAACCCTCAGTTGGTATGGCCCGGGAGCAGTCCCTGTTCTCCCATTGCCTTTGTCTTATGCTGTTCCCTCTCCTAGAGAAGTATCTTATGCTGTGGGTTCAGTTTCACTATTCACTGAGGACGATCTAATAGAGGACACTCAGCAGCTACTGCCCGGCCAAGAAGTGGAGGAGACATCCGCTGCCTCCTCCGCTAGGCCGTCAAGTAGTGATGAGGAGAGTGACATGGGAGGTGGTGTTGCCAGGGTTCAGGGTCCTGAAGCAGACACTGTTGAGGAACCTGAGGAGGACATTAGTGACAAGCAGACACTTGTTTATGATGATCAAGCCGATTGTAATTGGGAGCCAGATGCAGAAGGGGCTTCATCATCATCAGGAGAAGAGAGTTGCAGGTTGCCCGTGAGGCAGCAGCTGATCCAGCAAGGTGGTAGTAGCATGGTTGGCAGTCAGCATTGTGGCAGAAGTGGAAATTCTGGAGCCAAACGTGCCCGGGGGAGACCACCTGCTTCGCGGCATACAAAAAATTGTCCTGGTGGATCTCTGGGTTAATATCCAAAAATTTCAAATCCCCTTCTGGATGGTTGCCCCTGTGGGGAGTAGTACCCTAGACTAAGGACCCACTTAAAATACAACTTTTATTGATATTTCTAAAATATATATAACATACAGAAGGAAAGAAAAAAAAATTTTAATGATCAGGTAATGTGTTAGGGCACTGTGAATTTCAGTCCACTAGGTGGTGCTGTTATACAAGCTCCAGCCTAAATTGCTGGTTATTTTCAATATTCCAGTTACTCATTGGTATGGTGAGATCATTTTGAGTCCTAGTTCACACTCCTGGCTAAAATCCGTACACCCTGCCTCGACGTTTCGCTAGACAACCTAGCTTTATCAAGAGTACAGTTGGTATGGCGATTGCCGCGTCACTGGTTGGCGGACGCTTTCCAATTCGCGTATTTCCTGCCTCCAGGTGACGCGAGTGACGTATTCGCCACGTGACCTCGGGTTGCTAGATACGGGGTATATGTATTGCGGATCATTTCTTGGTAGATGCACGCATGCGCACTCTCTATCCTCTTGCGACTCCACGGGATGTTTTGTTTACATCCCGTCCGCGCATCTCGCTCCATATTGGAGTCTAGCACCTGCTTTGCGGCAGCCTACCTTTTCGGGAGGTAGTGGAACGGGGTTCCTGGAGACGGCGGCAGTAGCAGTCAATTAGTGCGGACTGTTGGTGGGAAAATCAGCTACTTGGCAGTGTGGCAGTTTTTCATCAAGCATCTGGAGGAGGTTCACATAACCACATGCAAGATATGTCGGCAGAAGGTGAATGTTGGCACCACGGCCCTGCGTCAACACATGCTTCGCCACCATAAAGTGGCCTGGGAGAACCTTGGCTCCGATGTAGTGGTCCAGCTTGCTGCATCACCCAGTGGCCAGCCGCTCCCTCCTTCAGCCAGTCAAGGTTCCACCACCTCAGCTGAAGAGAGCTGTGTATCATACCCTCCTTCTGTCGCTCCTGATGCTCTTGCTCCTCCTACTTTTAGTCAGCCATTCCGCCAACAATCCATCGGCAAAGCCATGTCCAAGAGACAACAGTATGCGCCCACTCATCCAACGGCACAGAAGCTGAATGTGCTCCTGTCTAAGTTGCTGGTGTTGCAGTCCCTCCCTTTTCTAGTGGTGGACTCTACACCTTTCAGAGAACTGATGGCGTGTGCCGAGCCAAGGTGGAGAGTCCCAAGCCGTCATTTCTTTGCGAAGAAGGCAGTACCAGCCCTGCACAATTTTGTAGATGGGGAAGGTGCGCCAGTCCTTGAGCCTGTCAGTGTGTACCAAGTGCACGGCAGTGCCGATGTCTGGAGCTGTAACTATGGTCAAGGACAATCCATGTCCTTTACGGCTCACTGGGTGAATGTGGTTCCTGCACAGCCACAACCCCAACTTGGACAGGTCACGCCGCTTCCTCCTCCATGCTCTCAGTCCGTTGGTCCTGTGACAGTGTGCGACTCCGCTTCCTCATCCTCCACCGTGTCCTCAGCCTCCACTGCCCGGACAAGTCTCATTTGTAAAGAAATCGGAGCATGGCTTACTCCACGAAAACTGGAAATGGGAACCATGCTGACCAACGGGAAGAACATCTTGCATGCGCTGCGACTGGGAAGGCTGAGCCATGCGCCCTGCGTGGCACACATGTTCAATCTGGTTGTGAAGCAGTCCCTGAAGTGTTCCATTTGCAAGACATCCTAACAATGGGAAGGAAACTTTGCATGCACTTCAGCCACTCGTACACCGCAGCACACCCTCCTTGAGCTGCAGCGTCAGAACGTTATCACCCAACATAGTCTGATTTTTTTACGTTGCCACACGTTGGAATTCCACCCTCCATATGTTGGATTGACTGTACGAACAGAGAAAAGCAATCACCGATTTCTTGATGATCCAAGCGGATAGGGGTACTCCCCTGTGTAACTTCAATGTGAACCAGTGGCAGCTCATACATGACACCTGCCATTTGCTCAGGCCATTTTAGGAAGCCTCATTATTAGTAAGTTGCCAGGATTACGGGATGTATGACATCATTCCACTGCTTCATTTCTTACAATACGTGTTGGAAACAATGGCTGGTCAGGGCACTGGAGATGTGGCGCCTACATCTCATGGCCACATGAGCCCTGTGGGGGCTGAACTGGAGGACCGGGAGGGGCACAGTGGAGCACAGTTTAGGTTTTGCCAAATGGGCATTTTTTCTTGTAATCTGACAGGAGATGAGGAACAGGAGCAGCCAGAGGAGCTAGAGGGTTATGAGGAAGGCGAGACAGAGGACCCAGACACACCGATGCAGTATGTAATGGAGATGGAGGCAGGGAGTCTGTCACGTACAGCCCTCACGACCTGGCGTACGGACACGTCCACGCCTCTCAGAAAAGAGTGCGCGGACAAAAGAATCACAAAACCCAGCAGAATATCAACTCTAATATTCCACCTCTAAGCTACACGTCCACGCCTCTCAGAAAAGAGTGAGCGGACAAAATAAACACAAAACCCAGCAGAATATGTACTCTAATATTCTACCTCTAAGCTGCCACCGTGGTACGTTCACTCTTGGCTCCCCTGAGCACACTCTGCTCCCTTATGAGCCAGTGAACCAGCTTAAACACACACTGTGTGTAGGTCCCCGTGTCTTTCCTGCACACGTGACCTTGGCCGGGAAGGTATAGGGGTACACTGCTTCCACACTCACTTTCACACACACCTACCACAATAGGCCCCAAAAATTAGCTACACGCACCCCAAAACCAGTCCACATGCCCACACACCAATATGCTGCCACCATCTATCAGTAGGCCAATAGAATGCCTCCATTCATACACAGATTCTTGCACTCTGCGCTTTGACACCAAAACTATGGTAACGAGCCACGCTTATACATTAATACATTAATACAACTATATAAGCTATAAGGCCATAGGTTCGTTAGAGCATACAAGGCTACGCATTAAAGTTATGGCTTTAATGTACATAAAGGGTGCAGTACTTAGTTACAAAAAGAATTAAAGAAACAGACATACAAAATGTGCGAAACAGTTATAAAATAAAAGGGGAATAAAAATCAGAAGTGTTCCATACTTAACGTCGTTGAGTAAAGTCCTAATCCGTCCTTGGGGCCAAGGAAGAAAAATAGCGGCACAAGTCCATTCAGAATGGGCCCCAAACTTGTAACAATGAGCTGGGGTTGGAGCACCACTTTTATGGGGCCGCAGAGGGTTGGGTTATAAGGGAGGTCTCCAGTTTCTTCCTAGATCAGCCCACATCATCCCACCTCCCAAATGTCCCAACCTCCTCTCCAACGTTGATTGACAGTCCATAATTCATAACGCCTCTCCTACCCAAAAGATGTGGCATAGAGAGCAGTACACTTATTGATACAGTGACATTATAATGCACATTTTGATAGGAGACATAATAGGGTTATACATAGGTATAGGGTACATACAGCTTAGGGATACATACAGATTAATCCAGGGGTACAATGGGGTCATGTTTGGGGTCTACATAAAGCCTAATTTTTGGGGATTGTGATTCTTGGGGATATATATAATGATGGCTAATAAGAGGAACCCTGAACACATATTTCTACTGGGACTTATTTCACTATATTTAAAATGTAAACCTTTTGTTCCAGTTGGCACCAAACTGGCAGGATGTGCACGATTAACCCAATCAGCAAACTAGCTGTCTTGAGGCTCCTCACAGCTAGGCGTCAAAGGATATGTAAAATAACTGACAACAGGATACAAAGTGACAAACATATGGAGACAAGCAGGGGGTTGCAGACAAAGGGAAACAATCAGAGGTCCAGGGGATACATATGCATTTCAAACAGGGCCCCAGACAATTAGGAGCAAGAGATTATGCACCATATCTTCCTAAAAATGATATCCTCAGCCTATATTCACTACAGAGTCCCTTCGAGTAACTTGCACAAATGGCACGATGCATGCTCACCTGCTTGCGTAGTGACAGCCAAATTGTCACCATTCGGCAGGGGGGGTGACTTCTGGATCTCCACCTTATTGGACCCTCGCTGGGTCCACCCATTGAGAGGGAGGACAAAATGACCTACTACAGAGGCATCCTATGTAGTCAGTTGGCCGATGCCTATTGGTGCCATCGTCCATCCTCTCCCAGGTCTGAAGGGGGGGGGGGCCCCTTGGGCTCCCCTTCCACTGCCATGGCTGCTGGGGAGGGGTGGGGTGGCAGCCATGGCAGAGTCTACAGTCGCTGATGAGTACATTTCTTCATCCGCACAGTGAAGCTGGAGCAGGACCTGAACCAGCAGGTGGTGGCATACCTTGACATGCTCATGCCAACACACGTTGAAGATCCGCTGGACTTCTGGGCAGCCAAACTTGATTTGTGGCCGTAACTAGCAGAGTTTTCCCTGGAAAAGCTGTCCTGCCGGGCCAGTAGTGTGCCATCAGAGCGGGTGTTTGGTGCGGCGAGGGCCATAGTCACCCCAAGGAGAACTCGTCTGTCCACGAAAAATGTGTAGAGACTGACATTTGTGAAGATGAATCAGGCATGGATCAGCCAGGATTTCCACCCACCAATGCCTGATGCATCAGAGTAGATTGACCATGGTGCCACACCAACACTTCACAAATATGGATGGTGCCAAACAGATTTAAGGCACTGCTCCCCAGTTTACAAACATTCCTCCGCATCAGACCTTTTTTCACCCACCTTTGTCACCGGGTACTGGTATTGCCACCCAACGCACCACTCACCGGGTCACTTTCAGGACTCCTGGTGCTGCTGCTACCACCTCCAGGCTGTCTCATTCAGCCACTAGATGGTCTTTTCTCATGCTTCAGCCAACTCAAGCCTGAGTTATTCAGGCACTATATGCTCTCCCCATGCTTTAGCCTCCTCCAGGCTGTGCCATTCATCCAATATATGGTTTACTGATGCTTCAGCCAGCTCCAGTCTGTGTCATTCAGCAACTACATGGCTTAGTTATGCTGCTTGGCCTAGGACATTACCTACCGTATATACTCGAGTATAAGCCGAGTTTTTCAGCACGATTTTTCGTGCTGAAAACACCCCCCTCGGCTTATACTCGAGTGAACTCCCCCACCCGCAGTGGTCTTCAACCTGCGGACTTCCAAAGGTTTCAAAACTACAACTCCCAGCAAGCCAGGGCAGCCATCGGCTGTCCGGGCTTGCTGGGAGTTGTAGTTTTGAAACCTCCGGAGGTCCGCAGGTTGAAGACCACTGCGGCCTTCAACATCATCCAGCCCCCTCTCACCCCCTTTAGTTCTGAGTACTCACCTCCGCTCGGCGCTGGTCCGGTCCTGCAGGGCTGTCCGGTAAGGAGGTGGTCCGGTGAGGAGGTGGTCCGGGCTGCTATCTTCACCGGGGAGGCCTCTTCTAAGCGCTTCGGGCCCGGCCTCAGAATAGTCACGTTGCCTTGACAACGACGCAGATACGTCGTTGTCAAGGCCACGGCTCTATTCCGGGCCGGAAGCGCGGAGAAGAGGCCTCCCCGGTGAAGATAGCAGCCCGGACCACCTCCTCACCGGACCACCTCCTTACCGGACAGCCCTGCAGGACCGGACCAGCGCCGAGCGGAGGTGAGTACTCAGAACTAAAGGGGGTGAGAGGGGGCTGGATGATGTTGAAGGCCGCAGTGGTCTTCAACCTGCGGACCTCCGGAGGTTTCAAAACTACAACTCCCAGCAAGCCCGGACAGCCGATGGCTGCCCGGGCTTGCTGGGAGTTGTAGTTTTGAAACCTCTGGAGGTCCGCATGTTGAAGGCCGCAGTGGTCTTCAACCTGCGGACCTCCGGAGGTTTCAAAACTACAACTCCCAGCAAGCCCGGACAGCCGATGGCTGCCCGGGCTTGCTGGGAGTTGTAGTTTTGAAACCTCTGGAGGTCCGCAGGTTGAAGACCACTGAGGGCGAATGATGAGAAGAGGATGATGAAGGGGGGGGGGGTGTGGGGATGATGAAGGGGGGTGGGGATGATGAAGGGGGGGGGGGTGTGGGATGATTACAAGGGGATGATGAAGGGGGGATGTGTGGGATGATAAGGGGATGTGTGGGATGATGACAAGGGGATGATGAAGGGGGGATGTGTGGGATAAGGGGATGTGTGGGATGATGACAAGGGGATGATGAAGGGGGGATGTGTGGGATGATGACAAGGGGATGATGAAGGGGGGATGTGTGGGATGATAAGGGGATGTGTGGGATGATGACAAGGGGATGATGAAGGGGGGATGTGTGGGATGATAAGGGGATGTGTGGGATGATGACAAGGGGATGATGAAGGGGGGATGTGTGGGATGATGACAAGGGGATGATGAGGATGTTAATGACGGGTCTGGATGATGACAGGGGGGGATGAGGTATTTCCCACCCTAGGCTTATACTCGAGTCAATAACTTTTCCTGGGATTTTGGGTTGAAATTAGGGGTCTCGGCTTATACTCGGGTCGGCTTATACTCGAGTATATACGGTATATATGGTAGCACTAGGTACCATACATCTTTAATGGAAATGTTAAAATTCATCTTTTGTATTGTGAGGCCCTATTGTCTCCTCATCTGCCGCCAACTTCAGGCTGTGCCATTCAGACACTATACGGTCTCCCCATGCTGCCACAAACTCCAGGTAGTCATTCAGACACTAAATGGTCTTCTTATACTGATGCCACCTCCAGGCTGTCTTATTCAGCCACTATATGGTCTCCTACTGATGCCACCTCCAGGCTCTGTCATTGTGCTGCCATGTGACATGTGACTCCTTGTTAGATTTGGTCCTTTGTACCCACACGCCGGTGCCGTGACACTAAAACTTGAGAGTTAAAAGTTCAATTTCAAAACACTCAATTTCAATTTAAAAATCTTAAATTTCTACTTAAAATTCTTAAATTTCAATGGTCTCCTCATGCTTCTGCCAACTCCAGGCTGTGCCATTCAGACACTATATGGTCTTCTCATGCGTCAGCCACCTCCAGGCTGTGTCATTCAGCCAATATATGGTTTACCGATGCTGCTGGGCCTGGGTCTGGGAATGAAAATGTTGTTATAGTAGCACCCGCTATCCAAAATCTTCTATTTAAATTTCAGAATTCATCTTTTGATCTTAGGGATTGTGAAGCCCTAGTGTCTACTCATGCTGTTGCCAACTTCTGGTTGTGCTATTCAGCCACTCTATGGTGTCCTCATGCTTCAGCCAACACCTCCATGCTGTGTCATTCAGCCACTATATGGTGTCTTCATGCTTCAGCCTCATCCAAGCTGTGTCATTCATCCACTATATGGTCTCCTCATGCTGCCAACACCTCCATGCTGTGTCATTCAGCCACTTTTTATATCATGAAAAAATGAATAAAAAGCGATCAAAAAGTCTGATCAATATAAAAATGGTACCGATAAAAACTTCAGATCATGGTCTCCTCATGCTGTAGATTCACCACAAATAAATTCTGATCGACCCGAATTTGTTCGAAAAATTCGGCGAATTGACCGAATAAAATTTTTCATAAGTTCGCTCATCTCTAATCATTGTGTATTCTCCTCACTATGTCCTATAAGAGCTGTAGTCACTTGTAAGTTCTGCAGTAATGATGGGTGAAATAACAACTCCCAGCATAACCTTACCACATACTTAACCCCTTAAGGACGCAGGGTTTTCTCATTTTTGCATTTTCAATTTTTCCTCATCACCTTCTAAAAATCATAACACTTTAAATTTTGCACCTAAAATTCCATATTATGGCTTATTTTTTGCGCCACCAATTCTACTTTTCAGTGACATCAGTCATTTTACCAAAATATCCACAGAAACGGAAAAAAAATACATTGTGTGACAAAATTGAAGAAAGACATTTTGTGACTATTGGGGGCTTCCGTTTCTACGCAGTGCATTTTTCGGTAAAATGACACCTTCTCTTTATTCTGTAGGTCCATAAGGTTAAAATGATCCCCTACTTATATAGGTTTGATTTTGTCGTATTTCTAAAAAAAAAAAACATAACTACATGCAGGAAAACTTTTACATTTAAAATTGTCATATTCTGACCCCTATAACTTTTACATTTTTCTGCATATGGGCCGGTATAAGGACTCAATTTTTGCTCCGTGATCTGAAGTTTTTATCGGTACCATTTTTATATTGATCAGACTTTTTGATCGCTTTTTATTCATTTTTTCATGATATAAAAAGTGACCAAAATTACGCTATATAGCCCCCCCCTAGTGGCTATTACACCGCACACAGTGATATGCTACACAGATCATTGACGTGCATTAGCACGGCAAAGATCAGTGTTATCGGCGGTCGATTGCTCAAGCCTGGATTTCAGGACGCGATGCACGCAATTTCACCGTGATGGTCCCGATCAGCCCGACTGAGCTGCCGGGAAGCTTCCACTTTCATTTTAGACACGGCAATCAACTTTGAACGCTGTGTCTAAAGGGTTAATAGCGCACGGCACAATTATCGGTGCTGCATGCTATTAGCCCAGGGTCCCAGCTGTGATTAGCCACTGGGACCGACCCGGTATGACGCAGGGTCACGGCGTGACCCAGCATTATATACCAGGCGCAGGGCGTACAGGTACGCCCTGCGTCCTTAAGAGGTTAAAGTCATACTGGGAGCTGTAGTTTTAAATGGTAAAAACTTCTTTAATTATTATACTGGAAATAATTTTCTGCAACATCTTACACCGCGTGCATCGCAACATGCTACAGCGCGGGCATCACAACATGCTAAACAAATCAGGGCCTTCATGTTATGTTTTTGCAAATATTCATCCAGTTGTTGTTTCCATGTCTGTACAGACTCTAATAAAACTGCATCTGCAGGCAGAGGATTCCACATCCTTGTTGTTCTTAGTGTAAAAACCCCTTTCCTTTACTTTAGAAAAAAAACTCCTTTCTTCCAGTCTAAGGGGGAGATTTATCAAAACCTGTATAGAGGAAAAGTTGCTGAGTTGCCCATAGCAACCAATCAGATCGCTGCTTTCATTTTTAGAAGGGCCTCTGAAAAGTGAAAGCAGTGATCTGATTGGTTGCTATGGGCAACTGGTAAACTTTTCCTCTGGACAGGTTTTGATAAATCTCCCACTAAATGTGTGACCATGTGTCCTATGTGTCGTCCTGTTTATGTAAATATTCTAATATATTATATGTAAACTGCTTAAAATGTCTTATGATCTTTGTAATATTGATTTATCTGTTTAATCATATCCTACCTGTCCGCAGGGAAAATCTCTGTGCGGACAGCCGTCTCCTAGATAGCTAAGCATTCCATGCGGTGTCTGCGGAAAGAATGAATGTGTTCATTCTTTCTGCGGATACAGAAAACGGAATTTCCATGCTGGAAACATCTGGCATGGATATTCTGCCGTGAGCACAGCGCAGCAAAATCCTGTTAAATACAGCGGAATGTCCGTGCCAAATTCCGCATTGGAAATTCTGGCATGTGAACATGGTCTATGAGTCTTAAACAAGGTTAGGACT
The DNA here is from genome assembly GCF_029499605.1 of Hyla sarda. Taxonomy (NCBI): domain Eukaryota; kingdom Metazoa; phylum Chordata; class Amphibia; order Anura; family Hylidae; genus Hyla; species Hyla sarda. Next base: position 109,358 of record NW_026607617.1, read on the forward strand.
GTATGATACATTTAATAATATTGTAAGTAACCTAAGCAACACCTTTTTTTCTGTCCGCCAACACAAAATACTCTAATAATGCCCCTCCCGAGACTAGACCCTGGATCTGCCCCTGAACCGGGTAACATTAGACCGTTTTCTTCCTTCTGGAGGAGACCAAATTCTCATCTTTTTTCCCCATGGAGCGTTGTCTGTGAGACTCCATATACCAACCGGATCTCCCCAATGAGAACCAACCCCCCGGAGTTCCCCCCGCAGTGTAATACATGGACCCTCTATGACGCCCATATGTCCTAATACTGAATGATCATTAAACCACTCGACACACAAGTCAATATGCAGGAAATTTATTGATTTAAAGTTTGATTAGAAGAAAATTAATTTTCTGATATAAGATTTGATTAGAAGAGAGAAAATTTGGTAACAATCAACGATAAAGAATTAGAGAAATCTGTAAAGAGACGATTGAGAGAATTTTCAGAAAATCGTCATGTGATCCATTTGTTCGGTGTCGGACTCATCTGTGTTGGGATCCTGAGTTCCTGTAGAATATAAAGGAGCAGATGTTGGATTATAGAGATAACATGGAGTCCGGAGTCATGTACAAAGCTGAAGCTGATGACAAAGTCACCGGGAACAGATTCAGAATACAGAGATTTCACCTCCGGCTCTATTCACACTGCGCTTCTCCTGTGTGTTTGCTGTAAGTGCCTGGAACGTTCTCAGCAAAAAATGTTAAAGGGGTTTTCCAGGAATCAAAAAACAGCCCTTTTTTCTTTCAAAGACCACTCCCTGTCTGTCTCCAGGCTGTGTGTGGTATTACAACTTGGCTCCATTCACTTTAATGGAACTGTGCTGCAGAACCGCACCCAAACTGGAGACAGATGGGGAGCGGTCTTTGAAAGAAATTAGCTCTTTTTTCCGATTCCTGGATAGCCTCTTAGCCGCATAGACTCCTATTCACTTGATAGAGGCCAAAATAGTGTCCTCCTGACCTCCGGGGGCCGGTATATGTTGGGTTTATAGCTGTATGGAATAGTGCAGTCTACTGTGTTTCCCTATAAACAGGTATACAGCAGAAAATGTACACAGAGAGACATTGCGAGGTATACATGTCAGGATCACCCTACATATACCTCTAATGGACACTACAAGACACAGTGTGAATGGAGCCATATACTATTGTTTTTTAATGAACACTGGAAGAAAGTGATAATGTTCTTGAATATTTCATCGATATAAAAATACTGTGGCATCAATTCCAATATGGTGGAATAAGAGACAAATCACTTATTCTATGGGAGTTCCTTGGGAAAATGCCCCATGAATACAGGACAACATCCGCCTTACTGAATGGAGACGATTTGTGTTTTGATTTTCAGTCAGGAGGGAAATATAATTGACAATAATCTGAACAATTCCCTAACACAGTAAATTCTTTACACATTTTTTCTCCTGGCGCAGATGTTCCTTGCTGTTTTATGGAGGAATTATTTAACCCCTTAAGGACTGAGCCCTTTTTCACCTTAAGGACTCGGCCATTTTTGCAAATCTGACCACTGTCACTTTAAACATTAATAATGCTTTTAGTTATCATTCTGATTCCGAGATTGTTTTTTCGTGACATATTCTACTTTAACGTAGTGGTAAAATTTTTGGGTAACTTGCATCCTTTCTTGGTGAAAAATCCCAAAATTTGATGAAAAATTTGAAAATTTTGCATTTTTCTAACTTTGAAGCTCTCTGCTTGTAAGGAAAATGGATATTCCAAATAATTTTTTTTTATTCACATATACAATATGTCTACTTTATATTTGCATCATAAAATTGATGAGTTTTTACTTTTGGAAGACACCAGAGGGCTTCAAAGTTCCGCAGCAATTTTCCAATTTTTCACAAAATTTTGAAACTCTCTTTTTTTCAGGGACCAGTTAAGGTTTGAAGTGGATTTGAAGGGTCTTCATATTAGAAATACCCCATAAATGACCCCATTATAAAAACTGCACCCCCGAAAGTATTCAAAATGACATTCAGTAAGCGTTTTAACCCTTTACGGGGTTCACAGGAATAGCAGCAAAGTGAAGGAGAAAATTCACAATCTTCATTTTTTACACTCGCATGTTCTTGTAGACCCAATTTTTTAATTTTTGCAAGGGGTAAAAAGGAGAAAAATGTTACTTGTATTTGAAACCCAATTTCTCTAGAGTAAGCACATACCTCATATGTCTATGTAAAGTGTTCGGCGGGCGCAGTAGAGGGCTCAGAAGGGAAGGAGCGTCAAATGGTTTTTGGGGGGCATGTCACCTTTAGGAAGCCCCTATGGTGCCAGAACAGCAAAAACCCCCACATGGCATACCATTTTGGAAACTAGACCCCTCGGGGAACGTAACAAGGGGTAATGTGAACCTTAATACCCCACAGGTGATTCACGACTTTTGCATATGTAAAAAAAATATATAAATTTTACCTAAAATGCTTGGTTTCCCTAAAGTTTTACATTTTTAAAAAGGGTAATAGCAGAAAATACCCCCCAAAATTTGAAGCCCAATTTCTCCCGATTCAGAAAACACCCCATATGGGGGTGAAAAATGCTCTGCTGGCGCACTACAGGTCTCAGAAGAGAAGGAGTCACATTTGGCTTTTTTGAAGGAAATTTTGCTCTGGGGGCATGCCGCATTTAGGAAGCCCCTATGGTGCCAGGACAGCAAAAAAAAAACACATGGCATACCATTTTTGAAACTAGACCCCTCAGGGAACGTAACAAGGGGTAAAGTGAACCTTAATACCCTACAGGTGTTTCACGACTTTTGCATATGTAAAAAAAAATAAAAAATTTTACCTAAAATGCTTGGTTTCCCAAAAAATTTACATTTATACAAAGGGTTAAAGCAGAAAATACCCCCCAAAATTTGAAGCCCAATTTCTCCCGATTCAGAAAACACCCCATATGGGGGTGAAAAGTGCTCTGCTGGCGCACTACAGGTCTCAGAAGAGAAGGAGTCACATTTGGCTTTTTGAAAGCAAATTTTGCTCTGGGGGCATGCCGCATTTAGGAAGCCCCTATGGTGCCAGGACCGCAAAAAAGCCCACATGGCATACCATTTTGGAAACTAGAGCCCTCGGGGAATGTAACAAGGGATTAAGTGAACCTTAATACCCCACAGGCGTTTCACGACTATTGCATATGTAAAAAAAAATTAAAAAAATTTACCTAAAATGCTTCTTTTCCCAAAAACTTTACATTTTTAAAAAGGGTAAAAGCAGAAAATACCCCCCAAAATTTGAAGCCCAATTTCTCCCGAGTACGGCGATACCCCATATGTGACCCTAAACTGTTGCCTTGAAATACGACAGGGCTCCAAAGTGAGAGCGCCATGCGCATTTGAGGCCTAAATTAGGGATTGCATAGGGGTGGACATAGGGGTATTCTACGCCAGTAATTCCCAAACAGGGTGCCTCCAGCTGTTGCAAAACTCCCAGCATGCCTGGACAGTCAACGGCTGTCCGACAATACTGGGAGTTGTTGTTTTGCAACAGCTGGAGGCTCCGTTTTGGAAACTGTGGCGTACCAGACGTTTTTCATTTTTATTGGGGAGGGGAGGGGGGCTGTGTAGGGGTATGTGTATATGTAGTGTTTTTTTACTTTTTATTTTATTTTTTGTGGTAGTGTAGTGTTTTTAGGGTACAGTCGCACGGGCGGGGGTTCACAGTAGTTTCTCGCTGGCAGTTTGAGCTGTTGCAGAAAATTTGCTGCAGCTCAAACTTGCAGCCCGATACTTACTGTAAGCCTCCGCCCATGTGAGTGTACCCTGTACATTCACATTGGGGGGGACATCCAGCTGTTGCAAAACTACAACTCCCAGCATGCGCTGACAGACTGTACATGCTGAGAGTTTTAGTTATGCAACAGCTGTAGGCACACTGGTTATGTATCACGGAATTTGTGACCTTACTCAGTGTTTCAAAACCAGTGTGCCTCCAGCTGTTGCAAAACTACAACTCCCAGCATGTACGGTGCATGGTGTAAGGTGACTGCTGGGAGTTGTAGTTTGCAACAGCTGAAGGCACACCGGTCGTGAAACACTGAGTTAGGTAAAAAAAAAAAACTCTAAGTTTCACAACCAGTGTGCCTTCAGCTGTTGCAAAACTACAACTCTCAGCAGTCACCGACAGCCAACGGGCATGCTGGGAGTTGTAGTTATGCAACCAGCAGATGCACCACTACAACTCCCAGCATGCACTTTAGCTGTTTGTGCAAGCTGGGAGTTGTAGTTATACAACAGCTGAAGGTACACTTTTCCATAGAAAAAATGTGCCTCCAGCTGTTGCAAAACCATAAGTCCCAGCATGCCCATAAGGGAATGCTGGGAGTTGTGGGGGTCTGCCTCCTGCTGTTGCATAACTACAGCTCCCAGCATGCCCTTTTTGCATGCTGGGAGCTGTTGCTAAGCAACAGCAGGAGGCTGTCACTCACCTCCTGCTGCTGTTTCATCACAGGACTGTCCCTCGCCGCCGCCGTCGCTCCTGGGGCCCCGATCCCAACATTGACGCCGGGGATCGGGGTCCCCAGCACCCGGGGTCGTCTTCCCACACCCGCTCACGCCCTCCGGAAGAGGGGCGGAGCGGGTGCGGGAGTGACACCCGCAGCAGGCGCCCTGATTGGTCGGCCGGTAATCCGGCTGACGAATCAGGGCGATCGTGAGGTGGCACCAGTGCCACCTCACCCCTGCAGGCTCTGGCTGTTCGGGGCCGTCAGAGACGGCCCCGAACAGCCAGTAATTCCGGGTCACCGGGTCACTGGAGACCCGATTGACCCGGAATCGCCGCAGATCGCTGGACTGAATTGTCCAGCGATCTGCGGCGATCGCCGACATGGGGGGACATAATGACCCCCCTGGGCGATATGCCGGGATGCCTGCTGAACGATTTCAGCAGGCATCCGGCTCCGGTCCCCAACTGGCTAGCGGTGGGGACCGGAATTCCCACGGGCGTATGGATACGCCCTGCGTCCTTAAGGACTCGGGATGCAGGGCGTATCCATACGCCCTGCGTCCTTAAGAGGTTAAGGAGCTAAATTGCAGCATTTGTTTAATACTCACCAAAACTATGTGAAGTTTTGTTTGCCCAAGTATCTGCGACGAAGACCAAGACCACCATTGCCTCCTGCATGGAAACCACCAACAAGTTGATCATCGAGGCCTCCAAAAACACCATTTAGGGGACCATCATCGCCTCCATTCAATAAATGACCCACACGTTCTCCCTGTTAAAGGAATAAGGATTTTATTTAAATAATAGAGGAGAAGCTCTTGTTTTCTATCATTACAACACGTAATACTCTGTATATAAGGGAAGGTTGTGACATTGTGGAATATTCCTTTATGTCTATTCCTCACAATCTACAAACTTTCCGCTGCTTCTAGTGAATGTTCTTGTTTATAGAGATATATCCCCTGTTCTGCTCATCTCTAACCGACTACTGATCTATTCTCTATGACCAAAAGTATGTGAACCCCCTCCTCATTGTTCAGGTGTTTCAGCCACTCCTGTTACATACAGGTGAATACAATCATGCACACAGCCATGCCCTGGTATTAGGATAGGGCTACACAATGACTTTGGTCACAGAAACAGCAAATCCTATCTAAGTCATGTGACTAAAATAATTTGTGTCTTGACTGTCCCCTTCTTTACATTTTACTTTATTACAGCCGTGCAGCCCCGACCTTAGTACTGAAGACCTCAATGGGGCAATTTATTAATATATTTATACAAGTTTTCTGAATAAAACATTAAAAACATTATTGGAAACCATCACAAACACCAAAGTTGGGCAGAAAAGTCACCTACAGGAAGTGAGGTCTATATTGCTTAGACAGACGTATAAATAATAAAGCAGGTAAATGGATGGATCAGAAATGCTGATAAATTTAAACTTATGTCTCATTTCACTGTCCGACCATGAATGAGAAGTCGTCCTTCTGAGTGTGACCAGCCGAAGGTCAAACTATCATAGACTTTCCGAAGCAGAAACACATAGAGATGTCTGTATACGATCCCTGCATGAGATTTCTATGGATCAGTCACACAACAAATACATCAATACAGATTCACACGTGTGTATTATGGCCAAGTGTCCCGTCTTGACTGCAGCTTTACTGACCTGGACTCAGCATCATTGGGGTCTGCAATGTGTGAGATCAGGTCAGTCGCCCCTCTGGTCAGGGTGGGACACTTTGGTGTAATTACCTGTTGTGTAAGTGACCTAAGACAGACAGCGCCTACCCCATAAGATGACCCATGTATTGCAAAAAAGATTCCGACCATATTGACCATACTTACCACTGGGCATATGTGGTGGCCCGGTACCGTATTACATACCGTACCTAGTGTAGAGGTCCCCAAAGTCAGAGTAACTACGCTCAGGTAGGGTCCCTCAGGTGGGACAGCCCCTAGTCGCCTCTTCTTAAGTCTAATTATCTAATGTTAATATATGTATATATATTTCGTAATAGTATAAATAGAATAATGTATAGTACTTACCTTGTTTAGCGTCGCAGGACCTTCGGTCATGTGACCATGAAAATCTCCTCTATGGTTTGTTGGAGGACCTTAGGAGGTCCTTGGGTTACGTGTTACCCATAGATCTTTGTAATGGTGATTGACATCAGTAATGGACCAATTAGCACTAGTCTAGCCCCTGCCCATATAAGGGAGCTGTAGCCAATTATCGCTTTCTTGGGTTGCTGCTATCATGGATGCCAGACAAGCAGGACGGATCTACGCAACTTTCAAAGACATGCTAGGCCTCAAAAACCTACCGGCCTCAGCAGAACTAAAACCGTGAGTTCTAATCTACCCCCGCTAAAGCTAGCATGACTACTGGACTGCAATTAATCCCCTAAATCCAGGGGAACAGCGCATAATACTTAAAGACTCTAAATTGCTAAAGTCCCAACCTTTGTCAATCTCCAAAGAAAGCACTTGTATGCATTGAGACTGTTCCGTTATTGAAGCTTGCAGAAAACCTTCAGTAAAAGTTATACTTGTTTTCAGAAAACTCTCCAGTTGTGGACATTCTATTATTCTCTACCTCCCTCGCTTTTGGTAAGCGAGGCAATAGGAAAAGCATTACTGAGGAGCCCTCACCCTGGCGTCACGAATAGCAAAAGTTAAGCGATCAATAAGTCCTATCAATGCAAATATGGTACCGTTAAAAACTTCAGATCACGGCGTAAAAAATTTGCCCTCATACCGCCCCATACACGGAAAAATAAAAAAGTTATAGGGGTCAGAAGATGACAATTTTAAACGTATTAATTTTCCTGCATGTAGTTATGATTTTTTCCAGAAGTACGACAAAATCAAACCTATATAAGTAGGGTGTCACTTTAATCGTATGGACCTACAGAATAAAGATAAGGTGTCATTTTTACAGAAAAATGTACTACGTAGAAACGGAAGCCCCCAAAAGTTACAAAATGGCATTTTTTTTTCAATTTTGTCGCACAATGATTTATTTTCCGTTTCACCGTAGATTTTTGGGCAAAATGACTGACGTCATTACAAAGTAGAATTTGTGGCCCAAAAAATAAGCATCATATGGATTTTTAGGTGCAAAATTGAAAGAGTTATGATTTTTTAAAGGCAAGGAGCAAAAAACGAAAATGCAAAAACGGAAAACCCCCCGGTCCTTAAGGGGTTAACTACCGCACAGCTACACTCCCCATACCCTACATCCTCCTGGCTACCACACATAATAACTTCACAATGCCACCAGTAAGGGGGTTATCCTGCATTATTAAAATATATAGAATTACATTTCAGCATCAGTGTGTGTGTTTTTCACTTTTTTTTCCTATTTTTAAAAAATATATTTTAGGTACTACTACTACTCCCAGCACGGAACACACTGTTCCATGATAGGAGTAGTAGTTCCTGTACTAATAGACAGTTCGCCCCGGGTGTCACTCCTGACACCAGATGCGATGTCCATAATATAGCAGAGATGCGGAGCTGCTCTATACAGCGCTCACATCTCTGCACTATACTCCGGCCAGTGATGTGAATAGAAAACTACTCATTCATATTTCCCACCCAGAGTGGTGATTGGCCGGATGGTTGCAGCCAATCACAGCTCTCTGCCGGAAATATGAATGAGTGATGTTCTATTCATATCACGGAGTGCAGGAGAAAGCCGCTCCACATCTCTGCTATAGATAGGACGATCCCATTGGGTGTCAGGAGTGATACCCGCTGTGATCTGTCTTGAACTGCAGGTACTACTACTCCCAACATGGAGCACACTCTGCTCCCTGCTGGGAGCTGTAGTACCTGCATTAATAGACAGATCGCCCATGTCACTCCTGACACCCACTGTGATCCTCCTGTATAATGTGTAGATGTGGCGGCCGCTCTTCTATGGTCCCCTGCACTGAGGTATATATACACATATTCATATTTCCCACAGAAAGTTGTGAGTGGCTGGAACCATCTGTCCAATCACAGCTCTCTGCGGGAAATATGAATAAAAAAACAAACAAAAAACAAGTGGAAACCTAGCCTTAGAGTCCTCACAACGTCCTTCACTGCTGGAGCGAGAGCTTCACCAACATCTTCAGTCAGATTTTCCTGGAAGATGTTATGTTATAGATGACAGTATATACTCCAATCAGATATATAAAAAGATAGGTAGGTACATAGATAGACAAAAATATATATTTTTTTATAACAAATTAAAACAATCCATAAAGATTTCCATACTCCCTCCTGGAGGTCTATGAACTCCACTGACTTCTCTGGGAAGAATCCTGATCCTAGAATCTAATGTTACTCATACACGGAGCGCTGAGAACTCTTCCCTCACCCCTACGAGCAGGAATCTTGTGGAAACGAATAGACGGGATCTATAAGGGGATCGTCCGCATTATTCTTTGGTTGTTACATAGTCTACAATGTGATTGAGGATATAGAGGATGTATAATAATTCTAATATTCTGTACAATAATCTGATATAGTGATGGAGCGCATCGATAAGATGGAGGATGATCATATCTAAGACTCTTTTATATAATCATTTTTATAGATATTTATGTTATGGACTGAAGACTCTTACCAATGTATCATCAGATCCCACCAAGTCATCCAAGACAGCACCAATCATCCTTGCCCAGCAGGAGTGAGATGGCACTGGTGCCACCCCACGATCGATGTGATTGGTCGGCCAAGAAAGCATCCTGCTAGGGTCGGGTGAGCGATGCGGGCCTCATCTCAGTGGCTAACTCAAAATTATAGATCACAAGGATCAATGACCCTAGTGAGGGGTGGACTAAAGATATGTTTATTTATTTACACAGGTAAAGTAGGCAAGAGAGATCGGCACTGCTCAGTCTGTGACGTTTAAGTGGGACTAGTGGAAAAAGGGATAACTGGGTGGGCTGCTTCTGTGAAACCTTGGTGGTGCTCTGACTTGACACTAAGCAATAGTCTTGTAACAGTAGAACACAAAAGAGAAGTCGGCGACTCACCGGAGTTGATTTTCAAGCAGTTTCTTCTTTATTAATACTCACATACATGGGGAGAGAAAGACGTACAGGGGGTACAGCTGTCTGGCAACGGGACCGTTTCACATGTTTCACATGCTTCGTCTGGCCTGAGCTGAATAACTAACACGTGACTATAAATACAGGTAGGGACCTCCTATTAACCTATCACCTGCTGACACGTGGTCAGTGACGGACAAGATGGGCGGTAACTAAAATAGTACTGGTCCATCTATAGAAGTTAAAATCATGTAATACAAGACTGTATAGAAAAATACCTTTAAAAACAAGGAGCTAAATCGACTCGGTCATTCAGACCCAAAGGGCCGGTTGCTTCCGTTTTTAAAATCCAATAGGTTTCTCTCTGAAGTAAATACTTATCACGTGACATACCTGGTCTATGTTCCACTCTTTCTATTCCCACAAAGGATATGGCCTCTGGATTCGCTCCGTGCGCTTCCACAATGTGGTTAATCAGACGCGGCGCACCCTTTCGGGTACGTAAAGAATAAATATGTTCGCGTATGCGATTAAATAAAGGTCTGATAGTTTTTCCCACATAGAAAAAGCCGCACGGGCAAAATATTACATACACTATATATTTTGTGCGGCAAGTAATGAGGGTAATTACAGTATGTGTTACGGATCCTATGCGCATAGTTTTTAGACCATTATTCAGTTTACAAAAATTACAACTTTTGCATTGATAGTTACCTACAGGAACAATATCATTAAACCAAGATCCTTTTGTAGTTTTAGATTTCTTTGTGTGATTTTTCAAAGCATCTCCCAGTGTTTTATTTTTTTTATATGCTATTAGTGGTTTCCTTTTTGCTTCATTTCTCAGGTCCTCGTCGCCTTCTATTATAAACCAATTTCTCCTGATCACTTGCTCGATCACTTTATTCACTGGTGAATTTTTGAATGTAAATATAAACCTCTTATCATCCTCTTTTTTCTTTCTTTTATTCTTAGACTCTCTTTTTAAATTGTCTGCTCTTTTTCTAGCTGTTATTCACATTGTATCGGGACATTTCCTTTCTTTTAATCTTATTTGTAATTCATCTGCTTGAACTTTATACATATTTTCTGATGTGTTATTTCTTTTGAGCCGGACAAATTGTCCATAAGGGATTCCCTTTTTAACACATTCAGGGTGCGAGCTTTCGTAGTGTAGTATTGTGTTTTTGGCTACACTTTTTCGGTAACCTTGGCTTGTTATTTTATTTTCCGTCCAGAAATTCTATTGATTCTCCCCCAACTTGAGACGTAAAAGACATATTCATATCATTAATGTTATTTAGATATGTGACACATTCCTGGAATTGGGACTCTGTCCCTGACCAGATTATCAAGATGTCATCCACGAATCTCGAATATGACTGGATGTATTGAATAAAGGGATTTTTACTAGAATAAACATAACTATTTTCTAGCATCGCTAGGAAGATATTGGCGTACGTACAGGACACCGGTGTCCCCATCGGGGTCCCGGTGTCCTGTCTGTACCAATCCTCCTCATATTTAAACGTGCTGTTCGTCAGAATAAAATATAGAGATTAGCAGACGAAGTTAATATACTCAGCTGTTTTGTCAGTGCTTTCCAAAAAATGTCGTACTGCCCGCACCCCCGCTTCATGGGGGATGCGGGTATATAAACTTACGACGTCAATTGAACATAATAACCATCCTGTCTCCCATTTTAAGTCACCCACTAACTGAAGTAAGTGCTGGTTGTCCTTTATGTAAGCTGGTATAGCTGTTAATAGAGGACATAATAACCAGTCAGTATAGTGGGATAAATGTTCGGTGACGGAGCCCACCCCCGAGACTATAGGTCTGCCCGGGGGGGGGGCTCTGTCCCTTATGTACTTTGGGGAGATGATACCATGATGGTGATTTGGGCATGTCTGGAATCAGTTTCTCCGCATTTCTCTTAGATAATATACCTTCTGTTATTTTTCTGTGAAGGAAAGATTTTAAGTCATTAAGTATTTTAAATGTGGGATCTTTCTTGAGGGGGGTGTATGTAGAAGTATCCTTTAATTGCCTTTCGGCTTCTTTGTTATACATTTCCTTGTACATAAGGACTACACTACCCCCTTTATCAGCTCTTATAATAACTAGATCATCCCTTGATTTTAACTCTCTGAGAGCTTGAGTTTCCTTAGGTGTCAAATTTGGGTGCTTATTCTGGTAAATTATAGATTTTACATCTTTCAACACTGCATTTTTAAATAAATCAAGGTGGCCACCTGGTTGAATGGGAGGGTTAAAGTTAGACTTTTCACCTTTCGTAAAATTTTGTATTTCTACTGTATTCTTTAATTCTACATCGGCAAAGTCTGATGCTAAAAAAACTATGCATTCTCTTTCCAAATCACTACATTCGCCTGGAAAGAAACCCAGATCACCTATACATGCGGGTAAGTCACCTTCACATATGTCATGCTCATATGGTTTTTTGTTCACAAAATACTTATGTAAATGAATGTCTCTCAGGGATTTAGCTAGATCTATTTCGAATTGCACTGCGTCGAAACTTTCCGTTAGTCCAAAGTTCAAACCTCTTGATAGCAGAGATATAACCTCGTCTGGGAATTCTTCTTTAGTAAGATTTATTACATTAGATATAAATTTTGGTGGTTCCAGGGGGGTATCTTTCTCTGATCTCTTGGTAATCTTCCTTCTGCTCCTCCTTGTGTGTTCCTTCCTAAAGGGACCTCGGCTTGGCGTGGGTTACGTTCATTTTGTGGAGTTGAGGTTGCGTTTTCATTGCGATTTTCTGGTTTATTTTTGTTGGAAGCGCACGGAGCGAATCCAGAGGCCATATCCTTTGCGGGAATAGAAAGAGTGGAACATAGACCAGGTATGTCACGTGATAAGTATTTACTTCAGAGAGAAACCTATTGGATTTTAAAAACGGAAGCAACCGGCCCTTTGGGTCTGAATGACCGAGTCGATTTAGCTCCTTGTTTTTAAAGGTATTTTTCTATACAGTCTTGTATTACATGATTTTAACTTCTATAGATGGACCAGTACTATTTTAGTTACCGCCCATCTTGTCCGTCACTGACCACGTGTCAGCAGGTGATAGGTTAATAGGAGGTCCTTACCTGTATTTATAGTCACGTGTTAGTTATTCAGCTCAGGCCAGACGAAGCATGTGAAACATGTGAAACGGTCCCGTTGCCAGACAGCTGTACCCCCTGTACGTCTTTCTCTCCCCATGTATGTGAGTATTAATAAAGAAGAAACTGCTTAAAAATCAACTCCGGTGAGTCGCCGACTTCTCTTTTTTGTTCTACTGTTACAAGTTTATTTATTTACCTCAACTCAGCCCAAAAGGACTGAGCAAAAAGTCCATTCACATTTCACATTATTGTTTAATCACTTATAAGTAAAAGTTAAGTTTTATCAAAGTGAGGGATAAAAAGTGGACTTTTTGCTCAGTCCTTTTGGGCTGAGTTGAGGTAAATCATCTCAGTGGAGGCTTCAGGGTCAGAGGCGGCTGCGGCATCCAGGCTCCAGAGGCAGTGGCGGGATCCGGAGGGGGCGGCAGGATTTGCAAGTGTAGTGATTGGCGGCGGCAGCAGAAGGAGGTGAGGCCTGTGTGCCTCCAGCCGTTGAATTATTACAACTCCCAGCATGAACAGCCAAAAGGCATGCTGGGAGTTGTAGTCATGCAACAGCTGGAGGCACACGACTACAGCTTTCATTATGTCCTTTGGCTGTCCGCGCATGATGGGACTTGTAGTTATGCAACAGCTGGAGGAACACTTTTTGCTTGAAAAAAATAAGGGCCTCCAACTGTTGCATAACTACAACTCCCAGCATGCACGGACAGTCAAAAGGCATGCTGGGCGTTGTAGTTAGGCAATCGCTAGAGGCCCTTCTTTTCTATCAAAAAGTGGGCCTCCAGCTGTTGCATAACTACAACTCCTAGCATGCGCGGACAGCCAAAAGGCATGCTGGGGGTTATAGTTATGTACCTCCAGCTGTTGCATAACTACAACTCCCAGCATGCCCTTTGGCTGTCCGTACATGCTGGGAGTTGTAGTTAAACAACTAGAGCACATGGTGGGTCTACAGTAAGTTTCCCGCACAGAGTTTGAGTTGTGGAAAATCCGCCGTGGCTCAAACTTGTTGTAAACCCGACCGTGTGTACTTACTGTAAAAAAAACACCTACACTATACTACACTACACTACACTGACACAAAATAAAGTGTAAAACACTACATATACAGATACACTTACACAATTACTCCACGCTCCCCCCACCCCCAAATAAAAATGCCTTGTATGACACTGTTTCCTAAACAGAGCCTCCAGCTGTTGCAAAACAACAACTCCCAGCATACACGGACAGCCATTGACTGTTCAGGCATGCTGGGATTTGTAGTTTTGCAACAGCTGGAGGCACACTGTTTGGGAAACTCTACTGTAGGTTATGCAAATCCCTCATATAGGCCTCAAATGTGCATGGTGCCCTTTTGTATTTCAAGGCAATAGTTTAGTGCCACATATGGGGAATTTTTGTCCTCGGGAGAAATTGTGTTATGAATTTTGGGGGCTTTTTCTCCTTTTACCCCTTATGAAAAAAAAAATTGGAGGCTACACCAAATTGTAGCCTCAAAAAGAATAAAAAAAAGCCTTAAAAAAATTCTAACACAATTTATTTAGGGTATGGAAATACCCCTTATGTGGAGGTAAAGTGCTCTGCGGGCGCACTACAGGGCTCAGAAGAGGAGGAGCAAAATTTGGTATTTGAAGAGAGAATTTAGCTGGAATTGAAGGCCATGTGCGTTTACAAAGCCCCTATGGAGCCAGAACAGTGGACTTTTCTACTAAAACCATTTGGAATCGGAATCGTTATCATTGTAGAATATATTGTTTTTATTCTTTATTTTTAACAAAAGAAGAAACTTTTTCTTACCAGTGATTCTATAGTTTGTTTATCATCTTGATTTTTTTCTTTCTACAATAAAAGAACAATAAACAGGAATGATCTATAGAGATAAAATGTCTGGAAATTCACCTCCTATTATTATGGTGGGAAGAGGTGACAAGGGGCTGAAGTGACCTTGTATGATGGCGCCTGGGGCTGAGCCGTCCATCAGATCATCACCTTCACTATGGGTGAACCAGATGGATCTCTGTTATATGGGATGTAGCTAAGAAGAACTTTTTCCAATTTTTTTATTCTTAGGGACAAAAAATATGAAAGTGAATTTCAACCCTTTCCTGTCATGTGGGGAAATACGTTAATGCGAAATGAGGAATATTTACATCATGTCACATCAACCATCTTAGAAGTGAGTCCAGGATCTGCCCTTGCCTCATAATCAGAAATGGCTGCAATAATCAGGCAGGACTGACCTCTAATGGCAGCGATGATCTTGCCAATGCCTCAGTTTCAGATTTCTAGACAACCGCTTAGAAGAACCCATGGTGCTGATTGTTGGGGCAAGGTCAGATGAGTCTGGGCATTTAAAACCTTCTGAGATTGACATCACCTGGTCTTCCCAGATGACGATTGAGAACAATCCATGACACTGGCAGGTCTCAGCTTTGTAAAGGGGGCAGTGCATGCTATAAATTCTGCAGGGTGCCCAAACTTTTGCAGATGCCATTTTTTTGTTTTCTGTTATTTTGAAAGTGTAAATGATGGAAATAAAATCTAACTTTTGTTGACATATTATAAAAATGTCTAATTTGATGCCTTTTGGAGATTTTTCCATCTTTCCTTGGCTTCTTTATGCACATTAATACAAATTTTTACCTGGGGTGCCCAAACTTTTGATCCCCACTGTAATGTAATTTGATGTGAAAATTAAATTTTTACATTACCCATTCTGCCGATCATCGACCTGGCGGCCCTCCGCCAGGCGAGATACCACCTGTTCCAACCCCTGCCCCTCAGTGCCCCCTTGATTATGAAAGTATGAATGTTTCATTTAATCAATTATGGTTCATTGCTATTGCTCCAACATGTTTCATTGGATTCTTGTGATAATTCCACAGGTCATATGACGTCGAGTGCCAAAGGGCCTCAGTCTTGAAAAAATTACAACCCCTAAGATTAAAAGATGAATGTTGAAATCTCTATTGAAGATGTATGTCAGCTAGTGCTACCATCAAAACGTTTTTTGGCCCAGGCCCAGCAGCAACAGTAAGCCAAGTAGTTCCTGAAACACACAGAGTGGAGCAGGAAGCAGCATGAGTACAGAAGAGGGGTTCACAACCCCTAACATTAAAAGGTGAAAGTTTAAAGCTCTATTGAAGATGCATGTTAGCTAGTGCTACCATCAAAAATTTAAGACCCAAGCCCAGAAGCATCAGTAAGCCAAGTAGTTCCTGAAAGACACAGGAGCCTTCCGGCACAGGCATCAGCAGTACACCCGAGGGTTTCTTAACCCCTTACATTGAAAGATCAATGTTGAAATCTCAATTAAGCATTTATGTTAGCTAGTGCTACCATAACATATATTGAGCTAATATCCCAGTCCCAGCAGCATCAGAAAACGATATATTGCCTGAATGACACAGCCTGGAGGTAGGGAAAGCATAAGGAGCCCATATAGTGTCTGAATGGTACAGCCTGAAAGTGGCTGAAGCATGAGGAGACCATATAGTGGCTGAATGACACAGCGTGGAGGTGTTGGCAGCATGAGGAGACCATATAGTGGCTAAATGGCACAGCCAGGAGTTGGCAGCAGCATGAGTAGACACTAGGCCTTCACAATCCCTAAGAAAAAGATGAATTCAGAAATTTAAACCGAAGATTTTGGATATCTGGTGCTACCTACCATAAGACAAATTTTTATTCCAAGACCCAGGCCCAGCAGCAGTATCAGTAAACCATATATTGCCTGAATGACACAGCCTGGAGTTGGCTGAAGCATGAGGAGACCCCAGGACTTCACAATCCCAAAGAAAAAACACAAGAATTTTGGAAATTTAAAATGAAGATTTTGGATGACTGGTGCTACCTACCATAACAAAAAAATGTATTCCCAGACCCAGCAGCGGTATCAGTAAACCATATATTACCTGAATGACACAGCCTGGAGTTGGCTGAAGCATGAGGAAACCATTGAAATGTATGATTTTTTTAATTTAAATTTAAGATTTTGACATTTAAATTAATGATTTTGAAATTTAACTTTTAACTCCCAAGTTTTAGTGTCCAGTACCCCGGCATGTGGGTACAAAGGGACAAATCTAAAAAGCCCCCACAGGGCCCATGTGGCCTTGAGATGTAGGTGTAACGTCTCCATTGCACTGACCATCCATTGTTTCCAACACTTTTCGCCAAGGAAAACTATGTGAAGAACAGCGTGACACCGCCGTGCCCTGCACACATGGTATGCTGAAGGGCCACTAAGACTTGTCCGGGCAGTGGAGGCTGAGGACACGGTGGAGGATGAGGAGGCGGAGTCGCACACTGTCACAGGACCAACGGGCTAACAGAGTGGAGGAGGAAGCGACGTGACCTGTCCAAGTTGGAGTTGTGGCTGTGCAGGAACCACATTCACCCAGTGAGCCATAATGGACATGTATTGTCCCTGACCATAGTAACAGCTCCAGACGTTGGCCCTGCCGTGCACTTTGGTACACACCGACAGGCTCAAGGACTGGCCCACCTTCTCTTTAACAAAATTGTGAAGGGCTGGTACCGTACTGCCTTCTTCGCAAAGAAATGACGACTTTGTACTCTCCACCTCGGCTCGGCACAAGCCATCAATTCTCTGAAAGGTGCAGAGTCCACCACTTGAAAAGGGAGGGACTGCAACACCAGCAACATGGACAGGAGCACATTCAACTTCTGCGCCGTTGGATGAGTGGTCGCATACAATTGTCTCTTGGACATGGCTTCACCGATGGATTGTTGGCAGAATGGCTGACTAAAAGCGGGAGAAGCAGGAGCGACAGAAGGAGGGTTTGACACACAGCTCCCTTCGGCTGAGGTGGTGGAGCCTTGGCTGGATGAAGGAGGGAGCGGATGGCCACTGGGTGATGCAGCAGGCTGGATCACTACCTCGGAGCCCCGGTTCTCCAAGGCCGCTTTATGGTGGCGAAGCATGTGTTGACGCAGGGCCGTGGTGCCGACATTGGGACCCTGGCCACGCTTTACCTTCTGCCGACATATCTTGAATGTGGCTTCGTGAACCTCCTCCGGATGCCTGATGAAAAACTTCCACACCTCTGAGTAGCTGATTTTCCCACCTACAGTCCGCACTAATTGACTGCTACTGGCGCCATCTGCAGGAACCCCTGTTCCATTACCTCCCAGAAAGGTAGGCTGCCGCGAAGCAAGTGATCTCCCCCGGGCACATTTGGCTCCTGAATTTCCACTACTGCCACCACGCGGACTGCCAACCGTGCTACCGCCTTGCTGGCCCAGCTGCTGTTTCATGGGCAACCTGCAACTCTCTTCTCCTGATGATGATGAAACCCCTTCTGCACCCGGCTCCCAATTGCGATCGGCTTCATCATCATCAACAAGTGTCTGCTTGTCACTGATGTCCTCCTCAGGTTCCCCAACAGTGTCTGCTTCAGGACCCTGAACCTCATCACTACTTGGCCTCCTAGCGGAGCAAACGGTGCATGTCTCTTCCCCTTCTTGGCTGTCCAGTAGCTGCTGACTGTCCTCTATTAGATCGTCCTCAGTAAATAGTGGAGCTGAACCCAAAGCATGAGATTCCCTTTAGGAGAGGGAACAGCATAGGACAAAGGCAATGGGAGGACAGGGACTGCTCCCGGGCCATACCAACTGAGGGTTGTGTCTGAGGAACCCACCGACTGTTGACTGGGGGTGTCAGATGTCACTTGTGATGATGTGGATGAGCGTGTCAACCAATCGGTAACGGCAGATGGGTTGCTTGTGGAGACACGACCGCTGGTTGATAACGGGAGCTCAGGCCTCTCGCTGCGACTCCTGCTGCCACTCGCCCCAAGTCTGCTGCCAACTCTGCCTGACGTATGTAGGCCTCTTCCACTCCTCTGTGCACGTCCTGGCACTTCTCTGCCTGACATACTTAGTGCATTTATGAGGGTATTACAATACACTTCACTACTCTTTAAACAGTATTTGTCTAGAAAAGCAGCAGGTGATTACTTTTGCTTGGACTTTCACAGTATATAGGCCCTTGACAGATTAACAGGTACCAAATGGTACACTACTTGGATGTACGTATGCGGTATGCACTGATGAGGGCAGAAAAATGCGCTACAATACGCCAGAAAACTCTGTATTTTTGTAAAACACAAGCCAGTTATTACTTTTGCCAGCACTTTCCCTGTATCTAGACTTGTTACAGATACAAAATAGTAGACGGCTTTGATGTAGGCATGTGGTATGCATGTATAAATATATATATGCAGAAAAATGCATTACAGTCCGCTGAAAAAACATATTTTTGCACAGCAGCAAGACACAACAGTGCACCACACAAAAAAAGAAAAATGTGTATTAAACCCAAAATTAAACTCTGTCACAGAGTATTAACAATGGTGTGAACTGGTTTTTATACCGTCTACAGACTAGTATAAGCAGCAGATGATTTCTTGTGGGAAAAATACACAGATTTGCGCTGAAAAATCTTTCCTGCCTCCTGTGATAAGGTTCATGAAGTTCAGGCAGCTTGTTGATATGTATGAGGCAATGAACAGCTATCTGCCCCTCTGATGAAATGCTGAATGAAGTGACTGGGAGGTTAATGGCGTCAAAATCCTTCTCAGTGACAACAAGTAAAGCACTGCACTGCTCTCTGTCCACAACGCTGATGTGACTAGCAGTTGGCAGTGGAATGCTGCGGTATGATCAATTCAGCATCTCTATGTAACACACACAGACACGCAGTCTGTCCTATCTCTGCAGTGTATGGGGCATGAAATGAGCAGCCGCAAGATGGCTGCCGATTATATAGGGCTGTGACATCACAGGGGTCAATGAATGCTGATAGGCTGCATCCCGCATGTGATTCAGGGTCATCACACTTACCTCCCTTACCCGCCTCCTCAGCATCCCCTGCCCCATGTACTGACATATGGATCTGCCATTTTAGGTGTCCCGGAGCCTGGAACGCTGTTAAATGGAGTTTAATGAAGCGATTCGCGCAATAGAATCGCGCCGATATTCGCATTCATTGCCAATCGAATAAATCATGAAATTCGTAATGAACTCAGGTTCGTCTGCTTTGATTCGCTCATCTCTAGCGATGACGGCGAGAGGGTCCCTTGTGGACACCTCCACAGCAATGTCCCACCTGTGCAACTGCTGATTGGCCGTCTGACGTGTTGACCCCAGCTACAAGGAAGAGGACTGTAACGGAGGACGGAGCAGGATACCGGAGGCATCGGGGGAGCAGCTGGAGGTAAGTCTGGTTATTGTGATATAATGCCGTCAGCCTGGGCACGTGTACCACCACATAAACCCTTAAGGGCCAAGACAAGGCTGTGTCAGTAAAGGCTTAAATGGTTTATTTTTTGGCCAATAGAAAATGCTCCACACTTGTCCATCTCCGACACAAGAGATTCTCACAACCAGGTTTCTATTTGTTACTGGTCACCTGATGGCGCAATTTTTATATTAATACAAAACCACCTATTTAAAAGTATTTTTTTAATTTTTTTAGTTATGGTCTATGGATGGTAGTGGATACTGGTGGCACTGTTATAGATGTGACCATCCATAACTCTCTCTATTCTTCCTTAACTCCTTAAGGACTCAGGCCGTACCTGTGCGCCCTGGTCCCGTTAACAGGGTTTAATGTGTTCTCACAAGCAGGGAACGCTTCAAACCCCATGGGTCCCGACCATTCCCAGTCGGGACCCAGGGTTAATGCAGAGCATGGCTGATCGGACTGATGTCTGGCATTAACCCTTTAGACGACGTGATACTTTTATGGCGCTGCATTCCTGGATCACCATGTCTCCTGAAGCGGTGATTGGGCCAGGATGGCTGCTGTCATATCCTGAGACCCCCCCCTTTTTTGCAATTGTTGTGAATCATGGCTTTTCCGGGCCATTCGGGTCACTTGTGACCCGGAAAATAAGATTGATTGGTGCTGTCCAAGACAGCACCATCACCCTTGCCCAGCAGGAGTGAGATGGCACTGGTGCCACCCCACGATCGCTGTTATTGGTCGGCCGAGAAGGGCCAACCACAGCTCCTGCTAGGTTCCGGTGAGCGATGCGGGCCTCCTCTCAGTGGCGGCTTTGGGGTCAGTGGTGCGGGATCTGGGCTCCAGAGGCAGCGGTGGGATCTGGAGGGGGTGGCAGGATCTGCAACTGTAGTGAACCGCAGCGGCAGCAGGAGGAGGTGAGGCCTGTGTGCCTCCTGCTGTTGAATTATTACAGCTCCCAGCATGCACAGCCAAAGGACAAGTCATGCAACAGCTGGAGGCACTCGACTACAACTTTCAGCATGTCCTTTGGCTGTCTGTGCATGCTGGGAGTTGTATTGGTGTGCCTCCAGCTGTTGTATAACTCCTATTCCCAGTATGCCCTTCGGCTGTCTGCGTATGATGGGAGTTGTAATTATGCAATAGCTGGAGGAACACTTTTTGCTTGAAAAAAAGGGCCTCAAGCTGTTGCATAACTACAGCGCCCAGCATGCCTTTTGATATCTTGTGAACAACATAAACCCTAGGGGAGTAAATGTGTTAGAAATAGGAGAAAACCAATTTAGCTAATTAACACAGTTAGGTATATGATAAATGATAAGATGAAATACACAAATCACTGGGCCCAGATGACATGCATCTTAGGGTTTGTAGGAATTAAAGGGGTACTCTGGTGGAAAACATTTTTTTTAAATCAACTGGTGCCAGAAAGTTAAATAGATTTGTAAATTACTTCTATTTAAAAATCTTAATCCATCCAGTACTTATCAGCTGCTCTATGCTCTACATGAATTTTATTTCTTTCTGGAAATCTTTTCAGTCTGACCACAGTGCTCTCTGCTGACACCTCTGTCGATGTCAGGAACTGTCCAGAGTGCAAGCAAATCCCCATAGCAAACCTCTCCTGCTCTGGACAGTTCCTGACTTGGACAGAGGTTTCAGCAGAGAGCACTGTGGTCAGACTGAAAAGATTTCCAGAAAGAAATAACTTCTTCTTTAGTATACAGCAGCTGATAAGTACTGAAAGGATTAAGATTTTTAAATAAAAGTAATTTACAAATATACTTAACTTTGTGGCACCAGTTAATTTAAAAAAAATCTGTTTTCCACCGGAGTACCCCTTTAATTACTGTGCTAGACAGACCCATATTCCTTATAATTAAAGATTCTCTAATAACAGGGATTGTTCTACAGGACTGGTGCTCAGCAAACGTGGCACCAATATTCAAAAAGGGGTCAAAATGGATCCTGGGAACTACAGGCCTGTAAGTTTAACATTTTTGAGGGTTTTCTGAGAGACGCTATTCTGAAATATCTTAATAAAATGAACCTTCTGACACAGAAACAACATAGGTTCATGTGGGATCGGTCAGACTAATCTGATCATCTATGAGGAGGTCAAGTATAGATTGGGGGGGGGGGTGAGGTGTATGAGGGATTAGTCAGACTAATCTGATCATCTATGAGGAGGTCAAGTATAGATTGGGGGGGGGGATGAGGTGTATGAGGGATTAGTCAGACTAATCTGATCATCTATGAGGAGGTCAAGTATAGATTGGGGGGGGGGGGGGGGTGAGGTGTATGAGGGATTAGTCAGACTAATCTGATCATCTATGAGGAGGTCAAGTATAGATTGGGGGGGGATGAGATGTGTATGAGGGATCAGTCAGACTAATCTGATCATCTATGAGGAGGTCAGGTATAGATTGGATCGGGGTGAGGTGTATGAGGGATCGGTCAGACTAATCTGATCATCTATGAGGAGGTCAGGTATAGATTGGGGGGGGGGGTGAGGTGTATGAGGGATTAGTCAGACTAATCTGATCATCTATGAGGAGGTCAAGTATAGATTGGGGGGGGATGAGATGTGTATGAGGGATCAGTCAGACTAATCTGATCATCTATGAGGAGGTCAGGTATAGATTGGGGGGGGGTGAGGTGTATGAGGGATCGGTCAGACTAATCTGATCATCTATGAGGAGATCAGGTATAGATTGGATCGGGGTGAGGTGTATGAGGGATCAGTCAGACTAATCTGATCATCTATGAGGAGGACAGGTATAGATTGGATCGGGGTGAGGTGTATGAGGGATCAGTCAGACTAATCTGATCATCTATGAGGAGGTCAGGTATAGATTGGATCGGGGTGAGGCCGTGTATGAGGGATCGGTCAGACTAATCTGATCATCTATGAGGAGGTCAGGTATAGATTGGGGGGGGGGGTGAGGTGTGTATGAGGGATCAGTCAGACTAATCTGATCATCTATGAGGAGGTCAGGTATAGATTGGATCGGGGTGAGGCCGTGTATGAGGGATCGGTCAGACTAATCTGATCATCTATGAGGAGGTCAGGTATAGATTGGGGGGGAGGAGGTGTGTATGAGGGATCGGTCAGAATAATCTGATCATCTATGAGGAGGTCAGGTATAGATTGGGGGGGGATGAGATGTGTATGTGGGATCGGTCAGACTAATCTGATCATCTATGAGGAGGTCAGGTATAGATTGGGGGGGATGAGATGTGTATGAGGGATCGGTCAGACTAATCTGATCATCTATGAGGAGGTCAGGTATAGATTGGGGGGGGGGTGAGGCCGTGTACGAGGGATCAGTCAGACTAATCTGATCATCTATGAGGAGGTCAGGTATAGATTGGATCGGGGTGAGGCCGTGTATGAGGGATCAGTCAGACTAATCTGATCATCTATGAGGAGGTCAGGTATAGATTGGGGGGGGATGAGGTGTATGAGGGATCGGTCAGACTAATCTGATCATCTATGAGGAGATCAGGTATAGATTGGGGGGGATGAGGTGTGTATGAGGGATCGGTCAGACTAATCTGATCATCTATGAGGAGGTCAGGTATAGATTGGGGGGGGGGATGAGGTGTGTATGAGGGATCGGTCAGACTAATCTGATCATCTATGAGGAGATCAGGTATAGATTGGGGGGGGATGAGGTGTGTATGAGGGATCGGTCAGACTAATCTGATCATCTATGAGGAGGTCAGGTATAGATTGGGGGGGGGGTGAGGTCGTGTATGAGGGATCGGTCAGACTAATCTGATCATCTATGAGGAGGTCAGGTATAGATTGGGGGGGGATGAGGTGTATGAGGGATCGGTCAGACTAATCTGATCATCTATGAGGAGGTCAGGTATAGATTGGGGGGGGGGTGAGGTGTGTATGAGGGATCGGTCAGACTAATCTGATCATCTATGAGGAGATCAGGTATAGATTGGGGGGGGATGAGGTGTGTATGAGGGATCGGTCAGACTAATCTGATCATCTATGAGGAGGTCAGGTATAGATTGGGGGGGGGGGATGAGGTGTGTATGAGGGATCGGTCAGACTAATCTGATCATCTATGAGGAGATCAGGTATAGATTGGGGGGGGATGAGGTGTGTATGAGGGATCGGTCAGACTAATCTGATCATCTATGAGGAGGTCAGGTATAGATTGGGGGGGGGGGTGAGGTCGTGTATGAGGGATCGGTCAGACTAATCTGATTATCTATGAGGAGGTCAGGTATAGATTGGATCGGGGTGAGGCCGTGTATGAGGGATCAGTCAGACTAATCTGATCATCTATGAGGAGGTCAGGTATAGATTGGGGGGGAGGAGGTGTGTATGAGGGATCGGTCAGAATAATCTGATCATCTATGAGGAGGTCAGGTATAGATTGGGGGGGGGGTGAGGTGTATGAGGGATCGGTCAGACTAATCTGATCATCTATGAGGAGGTCAGGTATAGATTGGATCAGGGTGAGGCCGTGTTTGAGGGATCGGTCAGACTAATCTGATCATCTATGAGGAGGTCAGGTATAGATTGGGGGGGATGCGATGTGTATGAGGGATCGGTCAGACTAATCTGATTATCTATGAGGAGGTCAGGTATAGATTGGATCGGGGTGAGGCCGTGTATGAGGGATCAGTCAGACTAATCTGATCATCTATGAGGAGGTCAGGTATAGATTGGGGGGGAGGAGGTGTGTATGAGGGATCGGTCAGAATAATCTGATCATCTATGAGGAGGTCAGGTATAGATTGGGGGGGGGTGAGGCCGTGTATGAGGGATCGGTCAGACTAATCTGATCATCTATGAGGAGGTCAGGTATAGATTGGGGGGGGGGGGGATGAGGTGTGTATGAGGGATCGGTCAGACTAATCTGATCAACTATGAGGAGGTCAGGTATAGATTGGGGGGGGGGGGGTGAGGCCGTGTATGAGGGATCGGTCAGACTAATCTGATTATCTATGAGGAGGTCAGGTATAGATTGGATCGGGGTGAGGCCGTGTATGAGGGATCGGTCAGACTAATCTGATCATCTATGAGGAGGTCAGGTATAGATTGGATCAGGGTGAGGCCGTGTATGAGGGATCAGTCAGACTAATCTGATCATCTATGAGGAGGTCAGGTATGGATTGGGGGGGAGGAGGTGTGTATGAGGGATCGGTCAGAATAATCTGATCATCTATGAGGAAGTCAGGTATAGATTGGGGGGGGGTGAGGTGCATGAGGGATCGGTCAGACTAATCTGATCATCTATGAGGAAGTCAGGTATAGATTGGATCGGGGTGAGGCCGTGTATGAGGGATCGGTCAGACTAATCTGATCATCTATGAGGAGGTCAGGTATAGATTGGGGGGGGTGGGGTGTATGAGGGATCGGTCAGACTAATCTGATCATCTATGAGGAGGTCAGGTATAGATTGGGGGGGGGGATGAGATGTGTATGAGGGATCAGTCAGACTAATCTGATCATCTATGAGGAGGTCAGGTATAGATTGGGGGGGGATGAGGTGTGTATGAGGGATCAGTCAGACTAATCTGATAATCTATGAGGAGGTCAGGTATAGATTGGATCGGGGTGAGGCCGTGTATGAGGGATCGGTCAGACTAATCTGATCATCTATGAGGAGGTCAGGTATAGATTGGGGGGGGGGTGAGGTGTATGAGGGATCGGTCAGACTAATCTGATCATCTATGAGGAGGTCAGGTATAGATTGGATCGGGGTGAGGCCGTGTATGAGGGATCGGTCAGACTAATCTGATCATCTATGAGGAGGTCAGGTATAGATTGGGGGGGGGGGTGAGGTGTATGAGGGATCGGTCAGACTAATCTGATCATCTATGAGGAGGTCAGGTATAGATTGGATCAGGGTGAGGCCGTGTATGAGGGATCGGTCAGACTAATCTGATCATCTATGAGGAGGTCAGGTATAGATTGGGGGGGGTTGAGGTGTATATGAGGGATCGGTCAGACTAATCTGATCATCTATGAGGAGGTCAGGTATAGATTGGGGGGGGGATGAGATGTGTATGAGGGATCGGTCAGACTAATCTGATCATCTATGAGGAGGTCAGGTATAGATTGGGGGGGGGATGAGGTGTATGAGGGATTGGTCAGACTAATCTGATCATCTATGAGGAGGTCAGGTATAGATTGGATCAGGGTGAGGCCGTGTATGAGGGATCGGTCAGACTAATCTGATCATCTATGAGGAGGTCAGGTATAGATTGGGGGGGGTTGAGGTGTATATGAGGGATCGGTCAGACTAATCTGATCATCTATGAGGAGGTCAGGTATAGATTGGGGGGGGGATGAGATGTGTATGAGGGATCAGTCAGACTAATCTGATCATCTATGAGGAGGTCAGGTATAGATTGGGGGGGGGATGAGGTGTATGAGGGATTGGTCAGACTAATCTGATCATCTATGAGGAGGTCAGGTATAGATTGGGGGGGGTTGAGGTGTATGAGGGATCGGTCAGACTAATCTGATCATCTATGAGGAGGTCAGGTATAGATTGGGGGGGGGATGAGATGTGTATGAGGGATCGGTCAGACTAATCTGATCATCTATGAGGAGGTCAGGTATAGATTGGGGGGGGTTGAGGTGTATATGAGGGATCGGTCAGACTAATCTGATCATCTATGAGGAGGTCAGGTATAGATTGGGGGGGGGATGAGGTGTGTATGAGGGATCAGTCAGACTAATCTGATCATCTATGAGGAGGTCAGGTATAGATTGGGGGGGGATGAGGTGTATGAGGGATCGGTCAGACTAATCTGATCATCTATGAGGAGGTCAGGTATAGATTGGGGGGGGGTGAGGTGTATGAGGGATCGGTCAGACTAATCTGATCATCTATGAGGAGGTCAAGTATAGATTGGGGGGGGATAAGGTGTATGAGGGATCGGTCAGACTAATCTGATCATCTATGAGGAGGTCAGGTATAGATTGGGGGGGGGTGAGGTGTATGAGGGATCGGTCAGACTAATCTGATCATCTATGAGGAGGTCAGGTATAGATTGGGGGGGGGTGAGGTGTATGAGGGATCGGTCAGACTAATCTGATCATCTATGAGGAGGTCAGGTATAGATTGGGGGGGGGGGGATGAGTTGTGTATGAGGGATCGGTCAGACTAATCTGATCATCTATGAGGAGGTCAGGTATAGATTGGGGGGGGGTGAGGTGTATGAGGGATCGGTCAGACTAATCTGATCATCTATGAGGAGGTCAGGTATAGATTGGGGGGGGGGGGATGAGTTGTGTATGAGGGATCGGTCAGACTAATCTGATCATCTATGAGGAGGTCAGGTATAGATTAGGGGGGGGGTGAGGTGTATGAGGGATCGGTCAGACTAATCTGATCATCTATGAGGAGGTCAGGTATAGATTGGGGGGGGTTGAGGTGTATATGAGGGATCGGTCAGACTAATCTGATCATCTATGAGGAGGTCAGGTATAGATTGGGGGGGGGATGAGGTGTGTATGAGGGATCAGTCAGACTAATCTGATCATCTATGAGGAGGTCAGGTATAGATTGGGGGGGGATGAGGTGTATGAGGGATCGGTCAGACTAATCTGATCATCTATGAGGAGGTCAGGTATAGATTGGGGGGGGGGTGAGGTGTATGAGGGATCGGTCAGACTAATCTGATCATCTATGAGGAGGTCAAGTATAGATTGGGGGGGGATAAGGTGTATGAGGGATCGGTCAGACTAATCTGATCATCTATGAGGAGGTCAGGTATAGATTGGGGGGGGGTGAGGTGTATGAGGGATCGGTCAGACTAATCTGATCATCTATGAGGAGGTCAGGTATAGATTGGGGGGGGTGAGGTGTATGAGGGATCGGTCAGACTAATCTGATCATCTATGAGGAGGTCAGGTATAGATTGGGGGGGGGGGGATGAGTTGTGTATGAGGGATCGGTCAGACTAATCTGATCATCTATGAGGAGGTCAGGTATAGATTGGGGGGGGGTGAGGTGTATGAGGGATCGGTCAGACTAATCTGATCATCTATGAGGAGGTCAGGTATAGATTGGGGGGGGGTGAGGTGTATGAGGGATCGGTCAGACTAATCTGATCATCTATGAGGAGGTCAGGTATAGATTGGGGGGGGGGGGGTGAGGTGTGTATGAGGGATCGGTCAGACTAATCTGATCATCTATGAGGAGGTCAGGTATAGATTGGGGGGGGGTGAGGTGTATGAGGGATCGGTCAGACTAATCTGATCATCTATGAGGAGGTCAGGTATAGATTGGGGGGGGGGATGAGTTGTGTATGAGGGATCGGTCAGACTAATCTGATCATCTATGAGGAGGTCAGGTATAGATTGGGGGGGGGGTGAGGTGTATGAGGGATCGGTCAGACTAATCTGATCATCTATGAGGAGGTCAGGTATAGATTGGGGGGGGGGGGTGAGGTGTGTATGAGGGATCGGTCAGACTAATCTGATCATCTATGAGGAGGTCAGGTATAGATTGGGGGGGGGGGTGAGGTGTATGAGGGATCGGTCAGACTAATCTGATCATCTATGAGGAGGTCAGGTATAGATTGGGGGGGGGGGTGAGGTGTATGAGGGATCGGTCAGACTAATCTGATTATCTATGAGGAGGACAGGTATAGATTGGATCGGGGTGAGGCCGTGTATGAGGGATCGGTCAGACTAATCTGATCATCTATGAGGAGGTCAGGTATAGATTGGGGGGGGGGGGTGAGGTGTATGAGGGATCGGTCAGACTAATCTGATCATCTATGAGGAGGTCAGGTATAGATTGGATCGGGGTGAGGCCGTGTATGAGGGATCGGTCAGACTAATCTGATCATCTATGAGGAGGTCAGGTATAGATTGGATCGGGGTGAAGCGGTGGATATTATACATCTGGAGTTTTCTAAAGCATTTGATACTGTGATAAAAGGTTAGTACATAAATGAGGAGCTGGGACTGGGGGAGGACATATGTAAATAGGTTATAACCGGTCAGTGACAGGAAGCAGAGGGTGAGTATCAATGGAACTTACTCTGGTTGGGTGACAGTTACTAGTGGGGACCACAGGGGGCAGTACTGGGTCCCTTTTTCAATATGTATATAAATTACCTTGTAGACCAGTGATTCTTAACCTGGGTTCAATCGAACCCCAGGGGTTCGGTGAGTCAGTCCCGGGGTTCAGCGGGGGAGGTCGCAACAGGACAGGCAAAGCAAGCAATTGCTTGGGGCCCCGAGCTGAACCGGTGTTTGTCGTGTAGCGGCGGGGCAATTTCCCCCATCACTATTAACTCCCTGCGGCCCCGCGTTAAGTTTAAAAACATAGAAACGAAGGCGCCGAGGACCAGAGGATAGATAAGGAGGAAGGCGCGCGCTGGCCAGCTTGGTAAGTGACCAGCGCCACGTCATCTTCGGTGCTCCGACCACTAGTCCCAAGACCTACTGCTATAGCCGGAGCGGTGGTTGGAGCACTGAAGTGGGGCAGTACACAGGCATACACTGTATATGGCTGGAGGCTGTATGTCTGTGGGGGAACACTGCCTACATTAGTGGTCTTCAACCTGTGGACCTCCAGATGTTTCAAAACTACAACTCCCAGCATGCCCGGACAGCCGTTGGCTGTCCGGGCATGCTGGCAGTTGTAGTTTTGCAACATCTGGAGGTCTGCAGGTTGAAGACCACTGGCCTACATAATGTGGGGGAACACTGCCTGCCTAATGTGGGGGAACACTGCCTGCCTAATGTGGGGGAACTCTGTCTGCCTAATGTGGGGGAACTCTGTCTGCCTAATGTAGGGGAACTCTGTCTGCCTAATGTGGGGGAACACTGCCAACCTAATGTGGTGGAACTCTGCCTAATGTGGGGGAACACTGCCTGCCTAATGTGGGGGAACACTGCCTGCCTAATGTGGGGGAACACTGCCTGCCTAATGTGGGGGAACACTGCCTGCCTAATGTGGGGGAACACTGTCTGCCTAATGTGGGGGAACTCTGTCGGCCTAATGTGGGAGGAACACTGCCTGCCTAATGTAGGGGAACTCTGTCTGCCTAATGTGGGGGAACTCTGTCTGCCTAATGTAGGGGAACTCTGTCTGCCTAATGTGGGGGAACTCTGTCTGCCTAATGTGGGGGAACACTGCCAACCTAATGTGGGGGAACTCTGCCTAATGTGGGGGAACACTGCCTGCCTAATGTGGGGGAACACTGCCTGCCTAATGTGGGGGAACACTGCCTGCCTAATGTGGGGAAACACTGCCTGCCTAATGTGGGGGAACACTGCCTGCCTAATGTGGGGGAACTCTGTCTGCCTAATGTGGGGGAACACTGCCTGCCTAATGTGGGGGGAACTCTGCCTGCCTAATGTGGGGGAACTCTGCCTGCCTTATGTGGGGGAACACTGCCATTGTTGCAAAAATGACATGAGAGTGGCACTTGCCAAGGTAAATATATACCTTTGAATTTGAAAAAATCACATTTTATTTTTCCAATTAAGAAGGGTTCAGTGAATGTGCATATGAAACTGGTGGGGTTCAGGACCTCCAACAAGGTTAAGAACCACTGCTGTAGAGGGATTTCAGAGGAGAATATTTTATTTGCAGATGACACCAAACTGGGTAGGGTGATTATCACAGAGGAGGATAACATAATATTACAGAGGGATCTGGGTAAGCTGGAGGCACGGGGCACAGACATGGCAAATGACGTTTAATGTGGATAAATGTAAGGTGATGGACTTGGGCCATAAAAATGAAATGTACAATGATGAGCTGAATAATAAGACATTAGGTCAAACTTCTACCGAAAAAGACTTTGGGGACTGGTGGACAGTAAACTCTACTTTAGTGATCAGTGCCAGGCAGCGACTGCCAAGGATAACAAAGTCATGTGATGTATAGAGAGGGATAGAGGCTCAGGACAAGGACATAGTTACCTCTGTATAAATCATTAGTCAGACCACATATGGAGGATTGTGTACAGTTTAGGGCCCCTGTGTATAGGACATGACTGAACTGGAGAGGGGGCAGAGGAGGCGACAAAGATAATAATATGGGGGGATTACAGGACCAAGATAATAATGGTATGGGGGGGACTACTGGACCAGGATAATAATGATATGGGGGGGATTACTGGACCAGGATAATAATGATATGGGGGGGGATTACTGGACCAGGACAGGCCTGAGGAAGCTGCGTTACGAGCATTATCCAAATAAAGAAGTCCGTTCTTATCTCTATGTCTTTCTGCCGATCCTGTTCAGCACTGCTTAAATCCCTGCCCCCCATTGGAAGTATCTATGTTCTCTGTCCAATGTGGTTGAGGATATAGAGGATGTATAATAATTCTAATATTCTGTACAATAATCTGATATAGTGATGGAGCGCATCGATAAGATGGAGGATGATCATATCTAAGACTCTTTTAT
This sequence comes from Hyla sarda, assembly GCF_029499605.1. Taxonomy (NCBI): domain Eukaryota; kingdom Metazoa; phylum Chordata; class Amphibia; order Anura; family Hylidae; genus Hyla; species Hyla sarda. The sequence goes on from NW_026607617.1 coordinate 140,729, forward strand.
ATAATCATTTTTATAGATATTTATGTTATGGACTGAAGACTCTTACCGATGTATCGTCAGTTCCCAGCCCGTCATCCCACAGACAGCCGCCATCTTTCTAATAAAAACAGATGGAAAAGTCGACCATTAGTTTTGATAAGTTTATATTCTTCTGGTCACATGGTCTGAGTGTTCTGAGGTTTCTGTCGCTATTGATGGGATCAGGTAATGATAGTAAATTCAGGGGTCAGGGGGTCAAAATGGATCCTGGGAACAACAGGCCTGTAAGTTTAACATTTGTTGTAGGTAACATTTTTGAGGGTTTTCTGAGAGACCCTATTCTGAAATATCTTAATAAAATAAACCCTCTGACACAGCAACAACAAAGGTTCATGTGGGATCGGTCAGACTAATCTGATCATCTATGAGGAGGTCAGGTATAGATTGGATCGGGGTGAGGCCGTGTATGAGGGATCGGTCAGACTAATTTGATCATCTATGAGGAGGTCAGGTATAGATTGGATCAGGATGAGGCCGTGTATGAGGGATCGGTCAGACTAATCTGATCATCTATGAGGAGGTCAGGTATAGATTGGATCAGGATGAGGCCGTGTATGAGGGATCGGTCAGACTAATCTGATCATCTATGAGGAGGTCAGGTATAGATTGGATCAGGATGAGGCCGTGTATGAGGGATCGGTCAGACTAATCTGATCATCTATGAGGAGGTCAGGTATAGATTGGATCGGGGTGAGGCCGTGTATGAGGGACCGGTCAGACTAATCTGATTATCTATGAGGAGGACAGGTATAGATTGGATCGGGGTGAAGCCGTGTATGAGGGATCGGTCAGACTAATCTGATCATCTATGAGGAGGTCAGGTATAGATTGGATCGGGGTGAAGCTGTGGATATTATATATCTGGACTTTTCTAAAGCATTTGATACTGTGATAAAAGGTTAGTACATAAATGAGGAGCTGGGACTGGGGGAGGACATATGTAAATAGGTCAGCAACTGGCTCAGTGACAGGAAACAGAGGGTGGGGGTCCATGGAAGTTACTCTGGTTGGGTGACAGTTACTAGTGGGGACCACAGGGGGCAGTACTGGGTCCCCTTTTCAATATGTATATAAATGACCTTGTAGAGGGATTTCAGAGGAGAATATTATATTTGCAGATGACACTAAACTGGGCAGGGTGATTATCACAAAGGAGGATAACATAATATTACAGAGGGAAGCTGGAGGCGCCGGGTAGAGATGAGCGAACTTTTCAAAATTTCGATTCGGCCGCTTCGGCCAATTCGCCAAATTTTCCCGAAAAGTTTGTTTCGATCCGAATTTATTTGCGGCGAATCGATGTTAAAAAAGGCTATTTCTAGCCTACATACAGCCTCCATAGGGGTATAGAACACTTTACTGTGTCCTAAAACGCATATGGAGTGTGCCGGGGTAGTGAAATAATACTGTTATTCAGAATAACATGCAGATTACCGGCATCGCTCTTAGAATCACTGCCGCACAGCAGCACAATGACAGAGCCTGGTAGTGGCATCAGTGTCAGGAGACCATATAGTGGCTGAATGGCATAGCGTGGACATGTTGGCAGCAAGAGGAGACCATTAGTGGCTGAATGGCACAGCGTGGATGTCAGGATTGGGCAGGCTGGAGGTGGATCCTCTGTGTCAGAGAGGGATTGGCGTGGACCGTGTCGGTGGACCGGTTCTAAGTTGCTACTGGTTTTCACCAGAGCCCGCCGCAAAGCGGGATGGACTTGCAGCGGCGGTAGCAACCAGGTCGTCTCCACCGGCAACGGCTCAACCTCTCTGACGGCTGAGATAGGCGCGGTACAAGGGATTAGACAAGAGCAAGCTCGGACGTAGCAGAAGGTCAGGGCAGGCAGCAAGGATCGTAGTCAGGGGCAACGGCAAGAGGTCTGGAACACAGGCTTGGAACACACAAGGAACGCTTTCACTGGCACAATGGCAACAAGATCCGGCAAGGAAGTGCAGGGGAAGTGAGGTAATATAGGGAAGTGCACTGGTGAAGACACTAATAAAACCCATGCGCCAATCAGTGGCGCACCGGCCCTTTAAATCGCAAAGACCCGGCACGCGCGTGCCCTAGGGAGCGGGCCGCGCACGCCGGGGCAGCACAGACGGAGAGCGAGTCTGGTAAGCGGGACGGGATGCGCACCGTGAGCGGGCGCGTCCCGCATCGCGAATCGCATCCCGGCTAGGGACATTATCGCAGCGCACCCGGTCAGCGGGTCTGACCGGGGCGCTGCGAACAGGAGAACGCTGTGAGCTCTCCGGGGAGGAGCGGGGACCCGGAGCGCTCGGCGTAACAGTGGAGTTGGCTGATTCACTAGTACACTACACACCATGGCTTCACAACCCCCCCCCCCCCCCCAAAATCAATATATGAAATTTTAGTCAAAGATTTCTCATTGGTAGCACCCGCTATCCAAAAATTTGAAATTTCCAGACCCAGGCCCCACCTCTGCGGCATCAGGAACCCATATATTGCCTGAAGGACACAACCTGGAGTTGGCTAATGCAAGAGTACACACCAGGGCTTCACAATCCCTCCTCCAAAATCAACACAAAGAGACATTTTTTCAAAGATTTCTCATTGGTAGCACCCGCTATCCAAAAATTTGAAATTTCCAGAACCAGGCCCCACCCCTGTGGCATCAGTAACCCATATATTGCCTGCATGACACAGCCTAGAGTTGGCTAATGCAAGAGTACACACCAGGGCTTCACAATCCCCCCCCCCAAAAAAAACAACACAATATATGAAATTTTTGTCAAAGTTTTCTCATTGGTAGCACCCGCTATCCAAAAATTTGAAATTCCTAGACCCAGGCCCTACCTCTGCGGCATCAGGAACCCATATATTGCCTGCATGACACAGCCTGGAGTTGGCTGATGCACCAGTACACACCCGGGCTTCACAATCCCCTCCAAAAAACAACAACATTTTAGACATTTTTTAAAGAAATACCTATACAAGACTCTATAATGCAGGACGGTGGACCACCCAAAGACATTCTAAATAATCGAAATTCCAAGACCAAGGCCCCACCTCTGCTGCATCAGTAATCCATATATTGCCTAACGGACACAGACTGGAGTTGACTGATGCACGAGTACACACTACACACCCATTACCCGGGCTTCACAATCCACCCCAAAAAAACGCAAAATTTTGTTGAAATTGTTGGAAAAAATACCTTTTTTTTAAAAAAAAAAACAAGTGCATATACAGCAGTTCAGAAGACTCTATAATGCAGGACGGTGGACCACCAAAAGACATTCTTCTCAAAAATAATAAACCACACAATGTTTGAAATTTGGTTAAAAAAATTATTACATGTGTGTTAGTGCATCTGTCTCCAAAAAATCAGATGGCAAAAGGATTCTAATCGCCAAAAATGATTAAGCAGAGTTAATCCCTCTCCATGTATTTATTTATTTTTTTCATTAAAAAATCACACGCAACAAGCGTTCCGTTGTGTAACAATTAGCATTCTGCAAAATTCAATTTTATTACTGATAAAATTACCAGTAAATTTACCAATAACACTACCCAAGAGTATTTAATTACCCCTTACATTGCACCAGGAGCAGTCAGGAGTAGGCCTCAGCAGTACCCAAGAGGCTTTAATAACCCCTTACCTTGCGAGATCGAGCAATACCAGGTGTGTTATGCCCTCAGATTTCCGGGGCCGCACTAACGCTCCACTGAACGGATTAGCGTGTCTCTATCTTTCAAGGACAGGTGCGTGTTGCACGCTGAAACCAGTTCGTGATACACACCGCCCGTCGCTATAAGCGATTGGATTAGTTAGTCAGTTGGTTAGTGAGGTCCTCGGATGGGGTAGGAGAAGGCCCTGGCAGAGCGCCAAGAATTTAACGATCATTGTTGAAATTTGCATTAAGCATGTATTTAGCTACTGCTAAACATCCAAAAATTTAAGCCCCAAGGCTAGAGGCACCAGGGAGGCAAGTAGTTCCTGAAACACACAGAATGAGTCTGGAGCATGCATTTGCAGTACCCAAGAGGTTTTCATAACCCCTTACATGCTTAATGCAAATGTAAACATTGATCTTTAAATGTATTTAGCTACTGCTAAACTTAAAAAAATTATAGGCCCAAGGCCTGAGGCACCAGGGAGGCAAGTAGTTTGTGAAAGACACAGAATGAGTCTGGAGCAGTCATTCGCAGTACCCAAGAGGGTTTCATAACCCCTTACATTTAAAGATCAATGTTGACATTTGCATTAAGCATGTATTTAGCTACTGCTAAACTTCAAAAAATTATAGGCCAAAAGCTTCAGTTTTCCCCATATTAGGAGCATAGTTGTCCCCCAGATTAGGCAGCATAGATGTCACCCAGATAAGGACCATAGTTGTCCCCCAGATTAGGCAGCATAGATGTCACCCAGATTAGGAGCATAGTTGTCCCCCAGATTAGGCAGCATAGATGTCACCCAGATTAGGAGCATACTTGTCCCCCAGAGTAGGCAGCATAGATGTAACCCAGATTAGGCAGCATAGATGTAACCCAGATTAGGCAGCATAGATGTCCCCCAGATTAGGAGCATAGTTGTCCCCCAGATTAGGCAGCATAGATGTCACCCAGATTAGGAGCATACTTGTCCCCCAGAGTAGGCAGCATAGATGTCACCCAGATTAGGCAGCATAGATGTCCCCCAGATTAGGAGCATAGTTGTCCCCCAGATTAGGCAGCATAGATGTCCCCCAGATTAGGAGCATAGTTTTCCCACAGATTAGGCAGCATAGATGTCCCCCAGATTAGGAGCATAGTTGTCTCCCAGATTAGGCAGCATAGATGTCACCCAGATTAGGCAGCATAGATGTCCCCCAGATTAGGAGCATAGTTGTCCCCCAGAGTAGGCAGCATAAATGTCCCCCAGATTAGGCAGCATAGATGTCCCCCAGATTAGGAGCATACTTGTCCCCCAGAGTAGGCAGCATAGATGTCACCCAGATTAGGCAGCATAGATGTCCCCCAGATTAGGAGCATACTTGTCCCCCAGAGTAGGCAGCATATATGTCACCCAGAGTAGGCAGCATAGTTGTTCCCCAATCAGCGCGGGCCAGTCATAGCCAATCAAAGGGCCGTATGTGTCAAGCGGGCTGTACAATGCCCAGGTCTGCCCCAGAGGGTTTTATAACCAACCACAATAGAGAAAATTTTGTTGTAGAAACATGGTCAATCTACTCAGACCCATCTGTCATTGGTGGCTGGAAATCCTGGCTGATCCATCCCTGATTCATCTTGTCAAACGTCAGTCTCGTCACATTTTTAGTGGACAGACGAGTTCGCCTTGGGGTGACTATGGCCCCGGCCGCACTAAACACCCGCTCTGATGGCACACTACTGGCTTGGCAGGACAGCTTTTCCAGGGCAAATCGAGTTTGGCTGCCCAGAAGTCCAGCGGATCTTTAACGGTTGTTGGCAGGGTCATGTCAAGGTAAGCCACCACCTGCTGGTTCAGGTCCTGCTCCATGTCCACCTGCTGCTGATGAGTAGCTTCACTATGCGGCTGAAGGAAGCTACTCATCAGCGACTGTAGACTCAGGCTGCTGCTGATTGAGCCGGTACTGCTCCTGCCACCCCTCCCCTCCCCAGCAGCCGTGGCAGTGGAAGGTGAGCGCAGAGGGCCCCCCGAGTCAGACCTGCAAGTGGATGGACCATGTGGCCGATCCATCGGCCAACCGACTACGTAGAAGCTCCCTGAAGTAGGTCAGTTTGTCCTCCCTCTCAGTGGGTGTAAAAAAGGCCCCCATTCTGGGCCGATAGTGAGGGTCTAATAAGGAGGAGATCCAGAAGTCATCGAGCTGACGAATTTTGACAATTCGGGGGTCACTACGCAAACAACTCAGCATGCATCGTGCCATTTGTGACAGTGACTCGCTGGGACTACCTGCCTCTATCTCCACTGCATACTGCCACGGTGTGTCTGGGTCCTCTGTCTCGCCTCCATTGTAATAACCCTCCAGCTCCTCTGGATGCTCCTGCTCCTCCTCTCTTGTCCAATGACCAGAAACACCGGTCATCTCATCCACCGTAAACTGTGCTCCGCTCTGCCCCTCATCATCCTCCTCCAGTTCATCCCCCACAGGACTCATGTAGCCTTCTGATGTAGGCGCAACATCTCCATTGTCGTGACCAGCCATGTTTTCAATCATTTTTTGGAGTAAATGTAGGAGTGGAATTACGTCGTTCATGGCGTAATTCGAGCGACTAACAAAAAATGTGGCTTCCTCAAAGGGCCTCAGCAACGGCAGGTGTCACTTATGAGCTGCCACTCGTTCACATTGAAGTTACACAGGGGAGTACTCCTATCTGCTTGTATCATCAAAAAATCCGTGATGGCTTTTCTTTGTTCGTATAGTCTGTCCAACATATGGAGGGTGGAATTCCAACATGTGGCAACGTCACAAATGAGACTTTGTTGTGGGATACCGTTCTGACGCTGCAGCTCAAGGAAGGTGTGCTTGGCAGTGTACGAGTGGCTGAAGTGCATGCACAGTTTCCTTGCCATTGTCAGGACGTCTTGCAAATGGGGTGAAGACTTGATGAACTTCTTGACAACCAGATTCAACACATGTGCCATGCAGGGCGAATGGTTCACACTTCCTTGTCGCAGCGCGGCCACAATGTTCTTCCCATTGTCGGTCACCATGGTTCCCATTTCCAGATTTCGTGGAGTAAGCCATACTCGGATTTCTTCCCTAATGAACTTCAGCAGTTCCTCCCCTGTGTGACTCCGTTCGCCAAGGCAAACCATGTGAAGGACGGCTTGACACCGCTGTGCCCTACACACGTGGTACGATGAAAGGCCACCGAGATTTGGATGTGCAGTGGAGGCCGAGGACACGGGGGAGGAGGAGGAGGTGCACAATGTAAAAGGACCAACTGCCTGGGAGCAAGAGCGTGGAGGAGGAAGCGGTGTGACCTGTCCAAGTTGCTGCTGTGGCTGTGCAGGAACAACATTTACCCAGTGGGCCGTAAAAGACATGTATTGTCCCTGCCCGTAGTTACGGCTCCACACGTCGGCGCTGCCGTGCACTTTTGAACACACCGACAGGCTGAAGGACTGGCCAACCTTCTCTTGTACAAACTTATGCAGGGCTGGTACTGCCTTCTTCGCAAAGAAATGACGGCTTGGGACTCTCCACCTCGGCTCGGCACAAGCCATCAATTCCCTGAAAGCTGCAGAGTCCACCAGTTGGAAAGGGAGGGACTGCAACACCAGCAACTTGGACAGGAGCACATTCAACTTCTGCGCCGTTGGATGAGTGGGCGCATACTGTTGTCACTTGGACATGGCTTCGCCGATCGATTGTTGGCGGAATGGCTGACTACGAGCGGAGGAAGCAGGAGCGCAAGAAGGAGGGTTTGACACAATGCTCCCTTTGGCTGAGTTGGTGGAGCCTTGGTTGGATGACGGAGAGAGCGGATGGCCACTGGGTGATGTGGCTGGCTGGACCACTACCTCGGAGCCACGGTTATCCCAGGCCGCTTTATGGTGGCGAATCATGTGTTGACACAGTGCCGTGGTACCGACATTGGGACCCTGGCCACGCTTCACTTTCTGCCGACAGATTTTGCATGTGACTACGCTAAGGTCCTCTGGATTCTTTATGAAGAACAACCACAACGCACAGTAGCTGATTTTCCCACCCACAGTCCGCACTATTTCACTGCTATTGGCGCCATCTCCAGGAACCCCTGTTCCACTACCTCCCTGAATGGTAGCTTGCCGCGAAGCAGGTGGTCTCCCCATGGCACGTTTGGCTCCTGAATTTCCACTACTGCCACCACCACGTTGATTGCCAACCGTGCTACCGCCTTGCTGCCTCATGGACAAAGAGCAAATCTCTTCTCCTGATGATGATGAAGCCCCGGCTTCTGCACCCGTCTCCCTAATGCGATCGGCTTCATCATCATCAAAAGATGTGTGCACGTCACTGATGTCCTCCTCGTGTTCCACAACAGTGTCTGCCTCAGGATCCTGAACAAATGAGACACCGCCTCCCACGTCACTCTCCGCATCAATACTTGCCCGCCTTGCATGTCTCCTCACATTCTTGGCAGCCCATTAGATGCTGACTGTCCTCTATTACATCGTCCTCGCTAAATAGTGGAGCTGAACCCAAAGCATGAGATACTTCTTTGGGAGAGGGAACAGCATAGGACAAAGGCAATGGGGTACACGGGGACTGCTCCCGGACCATGCCAACTGAGGGTTGTGTCTGAGGAACCCACCGACTCTTGACTGGGGTTGTCAGATGTCGCTTGTGATGATGGGGATGAGTGTGCAAACCAATTGACGAGGAGAGATGGGTCGATGACACGACCACTGGGTGTTAACGGGAGCTCAGGCCTATTGCTGCGACTCCTGCTGCCACTCGCCCCAAGTCTGCTGCCAACTCTGCCTGACGTATGTAGGCCTCTGCCCCTTCTCTGTGCACGTCCTGGCACTTCCCTGCCTGACATACTTAGTGTGTTTATGAGGGTATAGAACAGCAGCAGGCGATTACTTACGGCTATCCTTTCAAAGTATATAGGCCCTAGACAGAATAACAGTTACTAAATAGTACAATCCTTTGTTGTATGTATGCCCTTAGCACTGATGAACGCACTGTTAAGTGTATTTATACGCAGAAAAAAACTATTTTTTTGTTGTATACACCAGCCAGTGTATACTAATGTGTGGAATAGCACGGAATTTAGCACCGAGACAGAAATACAGGTACTAAATAGTACACTACTTGGTTGTATGTAGGCCCTTTGCAATGATGAGCGCACTGTTAAGCGTATTTTTACGCAGGAAAACATTTTTTTTCTTTAATACACCAGCAGGTATATAACGTGTGGTATAACACTGCATTTAGCACAGAGACATAGTAACAGGTGAAAAATGGTAAAAAGGCACTAAAGTCCACACTAATATGACTTATTTCTGAACAGCAGCAGGACCCAACAGTGCAGCACCACAAAAAAAATCCAGGGAATAAACCCTAAATTGACTCTGTCACACAATTCTGAGCAGCAGAAGATTTGTGGAGCAAAAAAAAAACTCAATAGAGCTGAAAAATGAGGAGATAAGATGGTTGATAAAGTTGAGGCAGCTTGGAGATCTGTATGAGGCAGCTGACAGCTATCTGCCTCTCTCTGCTGCAATGCTCAATAACGTGAATAGGAGGTTTAGCAATCAATGATCCTTCTCAGAGTAACAGCACAGCACTCTGCACTCCTGCCTTTCCCTAATGCTGATGTGACTAGCAGTTGCAGTGTAACGCTGTGGTATGAGCTATTCACACACACACAGTCCCGTCCTCTCCATCTGACTGCATAGATGAAATGAAGAGAGGGAAGATGGCCACCGATTATATAGGGGCTGTGACATCACAGGGGTCAGTGAACACTGATAGGCTGCATCTCACATGTGATTCAGGGTCAGCCCGCCTACCTTCATTCCCGCCGCTGTTTCCCGCCCTCCCATAATCCCCTGCTCCATGTACTCACATGTGGATCCACCATCTTAGCTCTACAATTGCCTGGAACGCTGTAAAATGGAGTTTAATGAAGCGATTCGTGCGATAGAATCGCGGCGATATTCGTATTTGTTGCGAATCGAATTTTCGTAACGAATTCGGGTTCGTCAAGTTCGATTCGCTCATCTCTAGCGCGGGGCACAGACATGGAAAATAATGTTTAATGTGGATAAATGTAAGGTGATGGACTTGGGCCATAAAAATGAAATGTACAATGATGAGCTGAATAATAAGACATTGGGTAAAACTTCTACCGAAAAAGACTTTGGGGACTGGTGGACAGTAAACTCTACTTTAGTGATCAGTGCCAGGCAGCGGCTGCCAAGGATAACAAAGTCATGTGATGTATAGAGAGGGATAGAGGCTCAGGACAAGGACATAGTTACCTCTGTATAAATCATTAGTCAGACCACATATGGAGGATTGTGTACAGTTTAGGGCCCCTGTGTATAGGACATGACTGAACTGGAGAGGGGGCAGAGGAGGCGACAAAGATAATAATGGTATGGGGGGATTACAGGACCAAGATAATAATGGTATGGGGGGGATTACAGGACCAGGACAGGCCTGAGGAAGCTTTGTTACAAGCAACGAAACACATTGCATTATCCAAATAAAGAAGTCCGTTCTTATCTCTATGTCTTTCTGCCGATCCTGTTCAGCACTGCTTAAATCCCTGCCCCCCATTGGAAGTATCTATGTTCTCTGTCCAATGTGGTTGAGGATATAGAGGATGTATAATAATTCTAATATTCTGTACAATAATCTGATATAGTGATGGAGCGCATCGATAAGATGGAGGATGATCATATCTAAGACTCTTTTATATAATAATTTCTATAGATATTTATGTTATGGACTGAAGACTCTTACCGATGTATCGTCATCCATCTCACAGCCGGCATCATGCTAATAAAAATAGAGAAAAAAAGTCGACCATTAGTTTTGATTTTTATTCTTCTGGTCACATGGTCTGAGTGTTCTGAGGTTTCTGTCGCTATTGATGGGATCAGGTAATGACAGTAAATTATAAAAATTGTTTCTTCTATTTCATGTGATCAGATAATGGGACCTACAGGGCGGAATCCATTGTGATCTCTACTGGTAACCATCAGTCTGTTCTCCTGTCAGACACCCTGATGTCATGTAGAGGTGACGGCCGCTCCATTCTATCCCTGTTATCACGTAGTATCAGCCGTACTGTGCCCCTACATGATGGAGCCTCACACTGGACGGCCTCGGTGTAGGCTCATCCGGCTCCTCAATACTCACAGTCTTGTCTACTGGTCATGTCTGGGGACAATCTGGGGCCACTTCTCAATGGTGAAAACTTTTATATCATAAAACTTTTCTACTAAAACCATTTAGAATCGGAATCGTTATCATTGTAGAATATATTGTGTTTAATCTTTATTTTTAACAAAAGAAACTTTTTCTTACCAGTGATTTTAAAATCACTTTAATATCCAGATCTTCTTTTTTCTACAATAAAAGAATAATAAACAGGAATGAGCTATAGAGATAAAATGTCTGGAAATTCACCTCCTATCATTATGGTGGGAAGAGGTGACAAGGGGCTGAAGTGACCTTGTATGATGGCGCCTGGGGCTGAGCCGTCCATCAGATCATCACCTTCACTATGGGTGAACCAGATGGATCTCTGTTATATGGGATGTAGCTAAGAAGAACATTTTCACAATTTTATTCTTAGGGACAAAAATATGAAAGTGAATTTCAACCCTTTCCTGTCATGTGGGGAAATAGTTTAACACGAAATGAGGAATATTTACATCATGTCACATCAACCATCTTAGAAGTGAGCGCGGGAGCGGCCCTTGCCTCATAGTCAGAAATGGCTGCAATAATCAGGCAGGACTGACCTCTAATGGCAGTGATGATCTTGCCAATGCCCGGTGGTAACCCATTAGATCCTGCAATACAATATCTAACGGGCAAATTATCTGGTGCAGGTGTGGTTGAGGGGGCTAATCGGGACCACCACAGTATGATCGGGGGTCTGTAATAACTGTGATGATGGCCAGAGGGTCCCTTGCCTACACCTCCACAGAAATGTCCCACCTGGGCAAGTGATTGGCTGATTGGCAGTCTGACGTGTTGACCCCATCTACAAGGAAGAGGACTGTAACGGAGGAGGGAGCAGAATACCGGAGGCACCGGGGGAGCAGTCTGGTTACTCTGAATTAATACCGTCAGCCTGGGCACGTGTAACACCACATAAACCCTTAAGGGCCAAGACAAGGCTGTGTCAGTAAAGGGTTAAATGGTTTATTTTTTGGACAATAGAAAATGCTCCACACTTGTCCATCTCCGATACAAGAGGTTCTAGCAACCAGGTTTCTAATTGTAACTGGTCACCTGATGGCACAATTTTTATATTAACCCCTTAAGGACTCAGCCCTTTTTTGCAATTCTGACCACTGTCAGTTGTTGCATTAATAACTCTGGTATGCTTTTTACCGATTATTCTGATTCCGAGAATGCTTTTTTGTAACATATTCTACTTTAACATAGTGGTAAATTTTTGTCGTTATTTGCATCCTTTCTTGGTGAAAAATCATAAAAATTCATGAAAATTTGGAAAATTTAGCATTTTCTAAATTTGAAACTCTCTGCTTGTAAGGAAAATAGATATTCAAAATACATTTTATATTGATTCACAAATACAATATGTCTACTTTATGTTGGCATCATAAAGTTGACATGTTTTTACTTTTTGAAGACACCAGAGGGCTTCAAAGTATAGCAGCAATTAAAAAAAAAAAATCATGAAAATTTCTAAATCTGAAGTTTTCAGGGACCAGTTATGTTTGAAGTGGATTTAAGGGGCCTTTCTGTGAGAAATTCCACATAAATGACTCCATTATAGAAACTACACCCCTCAAAGTATTCAAAATGACATAAAGAAAGTTTGTTAACCCTTTAGGTGTTTCACAAGAATAGCAGCAATGTGGAGGAGAAAAATCAAAATCTGCATTTTTTACACAAACATGTTCTTGTAGCCCCATTTTTTTTCATTTTTAAAAGTGGTATTAGGTGGAAAAAAAATTTGTAGCCCAATTTTCTCTCGAGTATGGAAATATCTTAAATGTTGACATGAAGTGCTCTGCGGGCTCACAACATGACTCAAGAGGGAGAGGGCAACTGTGGGATTTTTTAAAACAAATTTTGCTGTCATGGTCTTTGAGGGCCATGTTGCATTTAGGAAGCCCCCATGGTGCCAGAACAGCAAAAAAAAACCAAAAAAAAAAACCACATGGCATACTATTTTGGAAACTACACCCCTCCAGGAACATAACAAGGGTTATAGTGAGTACTTACACCTCACAGGTTTTTTGAACAGTGGGCCTGAAAAGTGAAAAATGTGATTTTTAATACTAAATTGCTGGTATTAACCAAATTTTTTTGTTTGTTTCACAAGCAGTAAGAAAAAAAGCTCCACAAAATTTGTAGCCCAATTTCTCCAGAATGAGAATATACCCCATATATGGCGGTAAAGCTCTATGCGGGTACAAAACAGGGCTTAGGAGTGAGACAGCACCGATGAGATTTGAGGCCTAAAGTGGTGCTTTGCACTGCAATGGTTGAGGTTCTAATGTAAAATCTAAAATAAAACCCCGGCAAGTGACCACAATTTTGAAACTACACCCCTCAAGGAAGGTAACAAGGGGTACAGTGATTACTTATACCTCACAGGTTTTTTGAACAGTGGGCCGTAAATTGAAAAATTTGATTTTTTTACACTAAAATGCAGGGGTTACCCAATTTTTAAAATTTTCACAAGGGGTAATTGGAGAAATTTGGTTACAAATTTTGGAGGGCTTTTTCTCCTGACTATCGAAACACATCCACATATGGGGTAACGTGCTGGGCGGGTGCACAACAAGGCTCAGAAGTCATAGAGGTCTGTTTGCATTTGAGGCCTTTGGCATATCAGTAGCTGACGGTTACATACATTCTGAGGAAAATACCAAAAATGAAACACCCACATGTGACACCATTACAGAAAGTACCCACCCTGAGGAATGGGTATAGGGGTAAAGAGGACATTTCTAACGCACAGGTGTTTCCTAAATTTATTTTCCAGGAAAGGATGAAGGGCTTTGAAAAATTGCAATTTTCAACCTATGCTCTGCTTCATCTTTCTGGGAACAACTAACATGTGACTCCGAATTGTCGCCTGGAAATACGACAGAGCTCAGCGAGAACTCTTCGCATTTGAGGCGGATGTTTGTTACGGACCTAACAGTTACATACATTCAGAGGAAAATACAAGAAAGGAACACCCACATGTGAGAATACTACAAACAGTACACCTCCTAGGGATGTGTGTGGCCGTCCCTAACCTGTTACCTCAAATGCACAACCCGCTCAGGTGGGGAGAGAGCGTTGCGCATTTGAGGCAACTGCAAACCTCCAATGCTGGTGACTCTGTGTCCCATGACCCATGTTTTGGTTTCAAAATTTGGAAGACAATGTACTCTGGACTGGAACATTGGAGTCGAATTCCGGGGAATGAAAATCAGGTGAAAGGATTAAAAATTTAGTACTCCATGGAAGTGTGATACTCCCTGAAGCAATCCTTAATGCAGAAGCCCGGATGACCGGGGCAAGTGTCACACTGAGTGGTGGTGTCCTTACGAATCCCCCTCTTGCGACACACTCTGCATATTTTCTTGGATCGTCTCATCTTTCCAGTGTGGGGGACCTCATCTGGAAAGTGTTGGCCGGGGACGATCCGGGGCCCACAGTTCCAGAGGTGCCCTGACCCGCTCTTTGGCGATCATCAAAGATGAGGGTCTTTAGAACTTCCTCTTGAAACTCCAGGTATGTCCCTGTGTTGCCAGCGTACTGGGACAGTACAAAACAGTTGTACTTGGCAACCTGTACCATGTAGACCACAACTTATTTTGTACCATGCCTTCGTTTTCCGCATGGCCATGTATGGCTTGAGGACTTGATCAGAAAGATCAACTCCCCCCATATACCGATTGCAGTCCAGAATACAATCGAGCTTGAGGACCGGTCCCACTTTACCTCGCACAGGGACAGGGGTGCTGCCCTTCCCATGAAGTGTGGTGAGCATAAGGACATCCCTCTTGTCCTTATACCTGACCAGCAACAGGTTTTCATGGGAAAAGGCACGGGACTCACCCCGGGGGATAGGAGCATGTAGGGAATGATGGGGCGGAAGGCCTCTTTGATTCTTCCGGACTGTCCCACAAGCGGACGTGGATCTGGTGGAGAGGGATGTGAAGAGAGGGATACTAGTATAAAAGTTATCCACGTAAAGGTGGTAATCTTTATCTAGCAATGGGTGCAAAAGGCCCCAAACAATTTTCCCGCTAACACCCAGAGTGGGGGGACATTCTGGGGGTTCAATACGGGAATCTCATCCCTCATACACCATAAACCTTGAGGTACTCTCGCAAAGTGTATACATCTTCACGCCATACCACTCCCGCTTGGTAGGGATGTATTGCCGGAAGCTGAGTCTCCCCTTAAAGCTGATGAGAGACTCATCAATAGTGACTTCCCTTCCAAGGACATAGGCCTCCCAAAATTTGGCGCCCGAAGTGATTGATGACCGGCCTGATTTTCTGATTTTATATAGGCGGTCAAACTCTGGATCAATTTGGGGGGGGGAGGGGGGGGGACATGCCACATTATCAGCATAATGCAATCGTTTCTGTATGGCCTCAAACCGGGTATGTGCCATGGCCATACTGTAGAGCGGGGTCTGGTAAAGGACGTCCCCACTCCAATATTGCTGGACACTGGGTTTCTTGACCAGGCCCATATGCAGCACAAGGCCCCAAAATGTCCTCATTTTGGCTGCATCCACTGGGAACCAACCACCAGGCCTAGCGAAGAATGAGCCTGGGTTTGCGATGACAAACTGTTGGGAGTGCAGATTCGTCTGAGTAACGATCAGATTGACAAAGTCATCACTGAAAAAAAAAAACTGAAGTAATCCATTTCAGTGAACCCGATGATGTCAATCTTGTTTCCTGAGTCGCCAACAAACTCAGGAATCACAGGCTCATGGTCCGCTGGCTCAGTCCAGACAAGTTCTCTGGTACGGGGCACCAGTGAACTTGGCTGGGGGGCTTTACTAGTATGAGCGCAAGGGGTACTCATACTAGCATGGGGCACAGGGTCAGGAGCAGAGGAGGTTTGTGGATCCGCTTGGTGGAGTCTCCACCGCCTTGGTGATTCATCATCAGAACTAGATGATGAGGAGGACGAGGAAATAAGGAAGGTGGGGTCTTTCTTGTCCTCTGAGGCGCTTTCAGTGTTGGAGACAAGTATGGCATATAACTCCTCTGCTGAAAACGCCCTGCGGGCCATTTTCCTACTCTAATGGGGGTGAAGTGTAAATATGTGGGGGGGGGGGGGGGAAACTTTATTTGTGTGTGTGCTGCGTGTGGTGTGGTGCGCTAATACCTCCCTAACCCGCCCTAACCCGTCTTAACCTAACTAACTAAACCCGCCCTGACAGAAAAAATATAAAATAAAAAGGGAAAAAAGAAACAAACAAAAAAAAGGACTTCTAGCACAAAAAAGGCCCCCAAAAAAGCGTGTACCTAACCAGTGGTGTGAGAACTGATTAGAGCTTGGTGGCGGCAGGGAACGCAGAAGTCAGTGGGGGGGGTCCGGCCACTCGGCCAAGAACAGTGGCTGGTGGCACTTACACAGACCCCCACACAAAATACCCGAAAAATATAATAATAAAACGCTTAACCCCCAAAAAATGCACCCACTTGAACCCCCCAAAAAAAGATGATCAGTGATAAATCACTGACAGCGGTGGGGCAGGCCGCACACAGAGGCACGGTCCGTCCACACAGTACACGCCTGCTACTGGTGGCACGGACAGGGCTGGATTAACGTAGGGGCGGATGGAGTTGCCGCTCCAGGCCCCTACATGAAAATAATCCCAGCGGCCTGCACAGGCGGCCCGTATAGGCCGCCCCCCCCCGCCCACGATAAGTATGTTAACAGATATGTCTATCTCATATCTATCTATCTTATATCTATCTATCTATCTATCTCATATCTATCTATCTTATATCTATCTATCTATCTCATATCTATCTATCTCATATTTATCTATCTATCTATCTTATATCTATCTATCTATCTATCTATCTATCTCACATCTATCTATCCATCTCATATCTATCTATCAATCTATCTATCTCATATCTATCTATCTCTTATATCTATCTATCTCATATCTATTTATCTATCTATCTCATATCTATCTATCTATCTATCTTATATCTATCTATCTTATATCTATATATCCTATATCTATCTATCTCATATCTATCTATCTATCTATCTATCTATCTATCTATCTATCTCTCTCTCTCTCTCATATCTATCTATCTCATATCTATCTATCTATCTCATATCTATCTCATATCTATCTATCTCATATCTATCTATCTATCTCATATCTATCTCATTTCTATCTATCTATCTCATATCTATCTCATATCTATCTATCTCATATCTATCTATCTCATATCTATCTATCTATCTCATATCTATCTCATATCTATCAATCTATCTAGCAACAGAAGAATACAGCAGCACACTGCCAGCACAAGGATATAGGTGAAACATGAATATGCAGATAAAACATGGAGACTATACAGCTATGGTGTAATAGATGCAAATGTGAAACTATGAAATAGTGAGGCACTTAGCTCGCAAATTTGTCTCCGCCGGCGGTCAAATAGCTTGGTGCTGGCTGACTTGTTCTTTGTCTGTATTGCACATACGGGGGAGTGGCTACCTCCATGTTGGCCTTGCACCCCACCCACCTCTATCAGGTGTATATAAGGTGTCTTGGATGTTCCAGACCCTGCCATGCTTACTGAACTGTTCACACAGAGGCATATTCACAGTGTAGGGTCCGTCCCAAGGAGGCCACCTTATCGCGGTGGGATGGTCCAAGCTATTTGACCGCCGGCGGAGACAAATTTGCGAGCTAAGTGCCTCACTATTTCATAGTTTCACATTTGCATCTATTACACCATAGCTGTATAGCTCTCCATGTTTTATCTGCATATTCATGTTGCACCTATATCCTTGTGCTGGCAGTGTGCTGCTGTATTCTTCTGTTGCTGTATATCTAGCCTAGTAGCGTGCACCTGTAGGCCAGGTCCATATAATAGTTTGGTATCAACTAAAGTGCTGGCTGACTTATTCTTTGTCTGTATCAATCTATCTATCTATCTCTATCTATCTCATATCTATCTATCTATCTATCTATCTCATATCTATCTATGTCTTATCTATCTATCTCATATCTATCTCATATCTATCTATCTATCTATCTATCTATCTATCTATCTCATATCTATCTATCTATCTCATATCTATCTATCTATCTCATATCTATCTATGTCTTATCTATCTATCTCATATCTATCTATCTATCTATCTATCTATCTACGAGTTGAAGAGCAGCACTCCCAAGCCAACTGTGCGTGGGTGCAGTCAGTCTCTGGGACCCCGGTCCTGGGTCCAAAGGGCAATAGAAACAAAAAATGGCGACCGCAGCACCCCAAATAAATGTGAAAAAGAATTTATTCCAAGGTAAAAACAGGCAACGTTTCTGTGGCCTCACACCACCATTTTCAAGCAGTGACTGAGTGATTCAAGGAGCCTTAAATAGCAACACACATCAGGGCTCATCATACATAATTAGAAGGGAATAATTTCAAAAAAGACAGTAGCATAATAAAAAATTGTAAATAGTGATACAATATAAGAGGCCTGAAGGGCCAGTATACATAAAGTTAAGGTGCTAGTACAATAAAAGTGACACTAGTGCATTAAAAACATATAATCTACTAATGAGGATCAGGAAAATCAGGTGGTATAACTAATTAAATGAGGGAGGCGGAGCTTACCGCACAGAGGAGCAATAAAGAGCCATAATCGCCATACAGTAATGTATGTCGGCGTCCACGCTGCTTCCACTTCCGGGATAGTGACACCGGCCAATCACATGATAAACTGACGTGTAACTCACGTCAGTTGTGCGTCACTCGCGCATGCGCAACGGGGAATCTAAGTCCTGTGCAGCCATGCAGACAAAGGGCATAAGTCAATATATGAAAAGAAAATGAAGTGGGAGTATATAATAATTCGCTATATATTTGCTCTGCACATAAAACAGTAGTCCAAAAGTAATGAGAACGAAAGTAAGAAGGATAAAAAAATAATAAAAGACAAAATAAATGTAGTAGTAAGCCTGGTCCTGAACCCACGACATTCATGTTCAAGCATCTCAGCACAATTTTCTCCCCACCCCGTCACTTGCATGCTTCACCACCATCTCCCAGGACTGGGTGAGGAGGCAGAAGAGTCCTATCTCAGGGCAGTGTTGGATATCACCTTATGAGGCAGGATGATCATGTTGTGACGTCATGGGGCCACATATTACTGTGTGGAGAGTGCTGCACTCGTTAATGACAATCATTCTGTGGGAAAGACGGACACGATTCACAGAGAATATTATTTAAAAAAAAAATATATATATATAAATAAAGAAAATGGAGCATAATAATAATAAAAATGAAAAATCAAGTAAACAAAAAAAGAATAAATCCTGTAAATAGTATAAGTTTTATTGGACCATAATGTGCTAGCAAATATATGCTATAGTATGGTAATATATATAGCGAAAGTATATATATTATATATATGATTGCTCGGTGTACTATCCCCATCAAGGGAAAGGGGGGGGGGGGGGGGGGAAACAAAGAAGTAAAGTTATACTATAACACAATAGATATTAAACTAATATATATGTAAAAATAGGACGCGAAAACAGCAAGTTCTCCTCTGTTTGATAACACTCCACCATATTCCAATAATGATCTGAAAAAAATAAATAAATAAACAAAATATTAATTAAAGAATCACTACAAATAGTCAATTCTAATGGGGGCATATTCAGAGTCATACATCAGAATTTACGCTGTGTAAATCTGCGGTGTGACCGTAAAATCAACATTTAAACCTTTTGGTCTCAAAGATTGGAGTTCATGTATCCACTTAAGTTCCCTTTTTTTTAAAAGACTGATACGGTCTCCCCCCCCCCCCCGTTTTGGCAGAGGGATATGGTCAATTAAAATACATCTGAGATCTTGTTCATTATGGTTGGCATCCACAAAATGCTTAGCCACAGGAAGATCTAACCACCTTTTGCGAATGCTGTATCTGTGTTGGTTTATCCTGGTCTTGAAGTCACATGTGGTCTCCCCCACATAGAGGAGACCACATGGACAGACCAGGACTTACACAACAAAGTCCGACGTACAAGTCAAATAATGTCTAATCTTGTAGATCCTACCTGTATCTGGATGTACAAAATTAGGGCCTTTAATCATGTATTTGCAATTTACGCATAGCCGGCAGGGGTATGAGCCCGGCCGGCAACGCTAAGGTACTTTTGTGGATTTACTTTCAAGGACACATCCGATTTTACCAACTTATCCCTAAGGTTAGTTCCTCGTCTATAGGATAATAGAGGGCGGATTTGAAATTCAGGAATTTCTGGGAAGCTTTTTTGTAAAATATCCCAATGTTTATTAAGTACAGTAGCAATCTCTTTGGAATGGCCATTATATGTGGACACAAACGGGATACGAGAATTTGACTTCTTTGATTTATTACTGGAGGTTTGTAACAAATCTTGTCTATTTAAAGCGAGAACCCGGGTTTTACCATCATGAAGCAATTTTTTAGGGTAACCTCGTTGAGCAAAGTTGTGAATCATTCTATCTAGAGACGGTTCAAGTCTGTCCTCCACGCCGATGATGTGTCTCGCCCGCAGCATCTGGCTGGTGGGTAGAGATCGCACCATCGGACGAGGGTGACAACTTGCAAAGTGTAGAATAGAATTACAATCAGTCTCTTTCACATATAATTCGGTAACAAGATGGTCAGCATCAATCCTGACAAGGGTGTCCAAAAATGACACCTCAGTTTTAGATGCATGTAGCGTAAATTTTATATTAGGATTTAATGTATTCAGGTAAGTATGGAAAAGATGTAAATGTTCCATATCGCCTCCCCAAACCAGAAACACATCATCAATGTATCTACACCACCCCAGCAAATTGCTGGAGTGGTGGTACACATAAACACCAGACTCCTCCAGCACCGCCATGAACACATTAGCATACGTGGGCGCCACGTTTGTGCCCATGGCGGTGCCGGAGGTCTGGAGATAAAAGGAGTCATTAAACATGAAGTAATTGTTTTTGAGGACCAACTCCAAGAGGGAGATGATGAAATTGGTTTTGTGAACAGAAAAGTCTTTTTCCACGCTGGACCTCACAGCCTGCACACCCCCATTGTTTGGGATGGAGGTGTACAGGCTGACGACGTCCAGCGTGGCAATGATGGCACCTGGTGGTAATGTAATATCGGCAATTTTCAACAAAAAATCAGAGGTGTCACGTAAATAAGACCTAGCCTGAACGGCATAAGGACGTAAAATTTGCTCCACGAAGATCGACAAGTGGCTGGTAATGGACCCCCGGCCAGACACAATAGGTCTGCCAGGGGGGTCCACCAGCGACTTGTGGATCTTCGGGAGCAAATAAAGTAAAGGTGTAATGGGATGAGTAACAAATAAATAATCATGCAGTTTTTTGTCAATCAAATTCTCACTTAGAGCATTGTCGAGGACGGTCTTAATTCTCAGACTAATTGCACGTACTGGATCTCTACTCAACTTGAAATATGTAGCAGTGTCATCAAGTTGGCGTAACGCCTCCTTGATATATTTTCCCCGATCCATGACCACGATGGCTCCACCCTTGTCCGCGTGTTTTACCACTAGGTTGTGGTCATGGATCAGGGAATTAAGTGCCTCCATTTGATTCTTTGTAAGATTGTGATACGTACGAGATTTTGGATGTTCTTGTATATGTGCAATTTCTTGCTTCACTAAATCACAATAGGTATCCAATGCACTGTTGGAAAAGGTCGGGTTGAAATGACAGGGTAGTTGTAAGTCATAGTCTGAGAAAGAAAAACCGTCCCCAGCAGAGTCAGGTGCAGAGGATGGTACATATTCAGATACAGAAGATGGATGTTGAGAAAACCATATTTTAAGTTTTAAATGGCGAATAAATTGAATAAAGTCCAATTCTAACTGAAACCAGTCCGTATTGGATTGTGGGCAAAAACTAAGTCCCTTGGTAAGTAAATCAAGTTGGTGTTCAGAAAGAGTAGTAGATGAGATATTTACCGTAATCGGCTTGTTCATCTCCTCTTGGGGTCCTGCTTCCGTTGTATTGTCTTGTTTGTCCTCTGTGCTCTGGTCTGTACGGGGGCGTCGATGGCGTTGACCGCCCCGACGGGTTTTTCGGCGTCTTTGTTTGGACCTAATCCTAAAAAAGATTTATTGTTAGTATTGTCCATATTATCATTGGATGCAGTCTCTCGCGGTGAAGTAAAAGATGGAATGTCTCTTGATTTGCGCTGTCGTCTAGGTTGTATTGTATTGGATGATCCCCAAGTGTAAACTTTGCCCGTGGTATAGTCCGTAGTGTCCCTATGCCACTTATGTCGTTTCGTCTGTTCCAATTCATTCTTCAATTTGTCTAGAAATTTTGATTGTTTTTCCACCAACTTATCATAATTCTCCTTGTTGAAGGTAGATAGGGTTTGTTCTGTCATAGCCAGGCGTGTGGATGTCGCGGAGATGTTTTTCTGAAGAAATTCTATATTCAGCAAAATTAAATCAAAGGCGTATTTGTTAGAAATTAATTCAAACTTGGATCTATAATCCAAATCGGATCCATATGCATTTTCCCGTGGCTGGGATCTCAGTCCTCTAGGTATCATCTGGGTTCAATAGTATTGACATAAAGTGGCAAGATGTAATTTCAAAGATAGCAAACGTTTTGATTCAAACTCATATTGCCTTGACGGGTCTACAATGGATGGCAGTTGTAAAAAAGCAGCAGTATCAGTTCCAACGTCACAAAAGATTCTGTCAATGTCCCCAGTAGAATAAGAAAACGTATTAACTGGAATACTCGTACCGGTAGTTGAAGGTAAATCCATAGTAGGTGGGTGCACGCTCTGATGACCAGGTTCCATATTCGAGTTGAAGAGCAGCACTCCCAAGCCAACTGTGCGTGGGTGCAGTCAGTCTCTGGGACCCCGGTCCTGGGTCCAAAGGGCAATAGAAACAAAAAATGGCGAATTGTGTCTGTCTTTCCCACAGAATGATTGTCATTAACGAGTGCAGCACTCTCCACACAGTAATATGTGGCCCCATGACGTCACAACATGATCATCCTGCCTCATAAGGTGATATCCAACACTGCCCTGAGATAGGACTCTTCTGCCTCCTCACCCAGTCCTGGGAGATGGTGGTGAAGCATGCAAGTGACGGGGTGGGGAGAAAATTGTGCTGAGGTGCTTGAACATGAATGTCGTGGGTTCAGGACCAGGCTTACTACTACATTTATTTTGTCTTTTATTATTTTTTTATCCTTCTTACTTTCGTTCTCATTACTTTTGGACTACTGTTTTATGTGCAGAGCAAATATATAGCGAATTATTATATACTCCCACTTCATTTTCTTTTCATATATTGACTTATGCCCTTTGTCTGCATGGCTGCACGGGACTTAGATTCCCCGTTGCGCATGCGCGAGTGACGCACAACTGACGTGAGTTACACGTCAGTTTATCATGTGATTGGCCGGTGTCACTATCCCGGAAGTGGAAGCAGCGTGGACGCCGACATACATTACTGTATGGCGATTATGGCTCTTTATTGCTCCTCTGTGCGGTAAGCTCCGCCTCCCTCATTTAATTAGTTATACCACCTGATTTTCCTGATCCTCATTAGTAGATTATATGTTTTTAATGCACTAGTGTCACTTTTATTGTACTAGCACCTTAACTTTATGTATACTGGCCCTTCAGGCCTCTTATATTGTATCACTATTTACAATTTTTTATTATGCTACTGTCTTTTTTGAAATTATTCCCTTCTAATTATGTATGATGAGCCCTGATGTGTGTTGCTATTTAAGGCTCCTTGAATCACTCAGTCACTGCTTGAAAATGGTGGTGTGAGGCCACAGAAACGTTGCCTGTTTTTACCTTGGAATAAATTCTTTTTCACATTTATTTGGAGTGCTGCGGTCGCCATTTTTTGTTTCTATCTATCTATCTCATATCTATCTATATCATATCTATCTATCTAATATCTATCTCATATCTATCTCATATCTATCTATCTAATATCTATCACATATCTATCTATCTATCTCATATCTATCTATATCATATCTATCTATCTAATATCTATCACATATCTATCTATCTATCTCATATCTATCTATATCATATCTATCTATCTAATATCTATCACATATCTATCTATCTCATATCTATCTATCTATCTATCTATCTCATATCTATCTATCTATCTCATATCTATCTATATCCTATCTATCTATCTATCTCATATCTATCACATATCTATCTATCTCATATCTATCTATCTATCTATCTATCTCATATCTATCTATCTATCTATCTATCTCATATCTATCTATCTATCTATCTATCTATCTCATATCTATCTATCTATCTCATATCTATCTATCTATATCATATCTATCTATCTCATATCTATCTATCTATCTCATATCTATCTATCTCATATCTATCTATCTCATATCTATCTATCTATCTCATATCTATCTATCTATCTATCTATCTATCTATCTCATATCTATCTATCTCATATCTATCTATCTATCTATCTATCTCATATCTATCTATCTATCTATCTATCTCATATCTATCTATCCATCTCATATCTATCTATCTATCTATCACATATCTATCCATCTATCTATCTCATATCTATCCATCTATCTATCTATCTCATATCTATCTATCTATCTATCTCATATCTATCTATCTCATATCTATCTATCTATCTATCTCATATCTATCTATCTCATATCTATCTATCTATCTATCTATCTATCTATCTCATATCTATCTATCTCATATCTATCTATCTCATATCTATCTATCTATCTCATATTTATCTATCTATCTATCTATCTATCTATCTATCTATCTACCTATCTCATATCTATCTATCTATCTATCTATCTATCTCATATTTATCTATCTCATATCTATCTTATCTCTATTTTATATCTCAGTATTTCCTGACCATGGTGCCTCCAGCTGTTCCAAAACTATAACTCCCAGCATGCCTTTGGCTGTCCAGGCATGCTGAAAGTTATAGTTTAGCAACAGCTGAAGGCACCCGGGTTAGGAAACACTGATCTATCTATCTATGTATCTAATATCTATATTATATCTCAGTGTTTCCAAAATACCAGTGTACCCAATATACCAGTGTACCCAATATACCAGTGTACCCAATATACCAGTGTACCCAATATACCAGTGATCCAGTGTACCCAATATACCAGTGATACAGTGTACCCAATATACCAGTGTACCCAATATACCAGTGATCCAGTGTACCCAATATACCAGTGATACAGTGTACCCAATATACCAGTGATACAGTGTACCCAGTGATCCAGTGTACCCAATATACCACTGATACAGTGTACCCAATATATCAGTGTACCCAATATACCAGTGATACAGTGTATCCAATATATCAGTGTACCCAATATACCAGTGATACCGTGTACCCAATATATCAGTGATACAGTGTACCCAATATATCAGTGTACCCAATATACCAGTGATACAGTGTACCCAATATACCAGTGTACCCAATATACCAGTGATACAGTGTACCCAATATACCAGTGTACCCAATATACCAGTGATACAGTGTACCCAATATACCAGTGTACCCAATATACCAGTGATACAGTGTACCCAATATACCAGTGTACCCAATATACCAGTGATACAGTGTACCCAGTGATCCAGTGTACCCAATATACCAGTGATACAGTGTACCCAATATATCAGTGTACCCAATATACCAGTGATACAGTGTACCCAATATATCAGTGTACCCAATATACCAGTGATACAGTGTACCCAATATACCAGTGATACAGTGTACCCAATATACCAGTGTACCCAATATACCAGTGTACCCAATATACCAGTGTACCCAATATATCAGTGATACAGTGTACCCAATATACCAGTGATACAGTGTACCCAATATACCAGTTTACTCTATATACCAGTGTACTCAGTATACCAGTGTGCCCAATATACCAGTGTACTCTATATACCAGTGTACTCAGTATACCAGTGTACCCAATATACCAGTGTACTCTATATACCAGTGTGCTCAGTATACCAGTGTGCCCAATATACCAGTGTACTCTATATACCAGTGTACCCAATATACCAGTGTACCCAATATACCAGTGATACAGTGTACCCAATATACCAGTGTACCCAATATACCAGTGATACAGTGTACCCAATATACCAGTGTATCCAATATACCAGTGATACAGTGCACCCAATATATCAGTGATACAGTGTACCCAATATACCAGTGTACCCAATATACCAGTGATACAGTGTACCCAATATACCAGTGTACCCAATATACCAGTGATACAGTGTACCCGATATACCAGTGTACCCAATATACCAGTGTACCCAATATACCAGTGTACCCAATATACCAGTGATACAGTGTACCCGATATACCAGTGTACCCAATATTCCAGTGATACAGTGTACCCAATATACCAGTGTACCCAATATACCAGTGTACCCAATATATCAGTGATACAGTGTACCCAATATATCAGTGATACAGTGTACCCAATATACCAGTGTACCCAATATACCAGTGATACAGTGTACCCAATATACCAGTGTACCCAATATACCAGTGTACCCAATATATCAGTGATACAGTGTACCCAATATATCAGTGATACAGTGTACCCAATATACCAGTGTACCCAATATACCAGTGATCCAGTGTACCCAATATACCAGTGATCCAGTGTACCCAATATACCAGTGATACAGTGTACCCAATATACCAGTGATACAGTGTACCCAATATATCAGTGATACAGTGTACCCAATATACCAGTGATACAGTGTACCCAATATACCAGTGATACAGTGTACCCAATATATCAGTGATACAGTGTTCCCAATATACCAGTGTACCCAATATACCAGTGATACAGTGTACCCAATATACCAGTGTACCCAATATACCAGTGTACCCAGTATACCAGTGTACCCAATATACCAGTGTACTCTATATACCAGTGTACTCAGTATACCAGTGTACCCAATATAACAGTGTACTCTATATACCAGTGTACCCAATATACCAGTGTACTCTATGTACCAGTGTACTCAGTATACCAGTGTACCCAATATACCAGTGTACTCTATATACCAGTGTACCCAATATACCAGTGTACTCTATATACCAGTGTACTCAGTATACCAGTGTACCCAATATACCATTGTACTCTATATACCAGTGTACTCAGTATACCAGTGTACTCTATATACCAGTGTACTCAGTATACCAGTGATACAGTGTACCCAATATACCAGTGTACCCAATATACCAGTGATACAGTGTACCCAATATACCAGTGTACCCAATATACCAGTGTACCCAATATACCAGTGTACTCTATATACCTGTGTACTCAGTATACCAGTGTATCCAATATACCAGTGTACTCTATATATCAGTGTACTCAGTATACCAGTGTACCCAATATACCAGTGTACTCTATATACCTGTGTACTCAGTATACCAGTGTGCTCAATATACCAGTGTACTCTATATACCAGTGTACTCAGTATACCAGTGTACCCAATATACCAGTGTACTCTATATACCAGTGTACTCAGTATACCAGTGTGCCCAATATACCAGTGTACTCTATATACCAGTGTACTCAGTATACCAGTGTGCTCAATATACCAGTGTACTCTATAAACCAGTGTACTCAGTATACCAGTGTGCTCAATATACCAGTGTACTCTATATACCAGTGTACTCAGTATACCAGTGTGCCCAATATACCAGTGTACTCTACATACCAGTGTACTCAGTATACCAGTGTGCCCAATATACCAGTGTACTCTATATACCAGTGTACCCAATATACCAGTGTACCCAATATAGCAGTGTACTCTATATACCAGTGTACCCAATATACCAGTGTACCCAATATACCAGTGTACTCTATATACCAGTGTACCCAATATACCAGTGTACTCAGTATACCAGTGTACCCAATATACCAGTGTATTCTATATACCAGTGTACTCAGTATACCAGTGTGCCCAATATACCAGTGTATTCTATATACCAGTGTACTCAGTATACCAGTGTACCCAATATACCAGTGTACTCTATATACCTGTGTACTCAGTATACCAGTGTGCTCAATATACCAGTGTACTCTATATACCAGTGTACTCAGTATACCAGTGTACCCAATATACCAGTGTACTCTATATACCAGTGTACTCAGTATACCAGTGTGCCCAATATACCAGTGTACTCTATATACCAGTGTACTCAGTATACCAGTGTGCTCAATATACCAGTGTACTCTATAAACCAGTGTACTCAGTATACCAGTGTGCTCAATATACCAGTGTACTCTATATACCAGTGTACTCAGTATACCAGTGTGCCCAATATACCAGTGTACTCTACATACCAGTGTACTCAGTATACCAGTGTGCCCAATATACCAGTGTACTCTATATACCAGTGTACCCAATATACCAGTGTACCCAATATAGCAGTGTACTCTATATACCAGTGTACCCAATATACCAGTGTACCCAATATACCAGTGTACTCTATATACCAGTGTACCCAATATACCAGTGTACTCAGTATACCAGTGTACCCAATATACCAGTGTATTCTATATACCAGTGTACTCAGTATACCAGTGTGCCCAATATACCAGTGTACTCTATATACCAGTGTACTCAGTATACCAGTGTATCCAATATACCAGTGTACTCTATATACCAGTGTACTCAGTATACCAGTGTACCCAATATACCAGTGTACTCTATATAAAAGTGTACCCAATTTACCAGTGTACTCTATATACCAGTGTACTCAGTATACCAGTGTACCCAATATACCAGTGTACTCTATATACCAGTGTACCCAATATACGAGTGTACTCTATATACCAGTGTACTCAGTATACCAGTGTGCCCAATATACCAGTGTACTCTATATACTAGTGTACTCAGTATACCAGTGTGCCCAATATACCAGTGTACTCTATATACCAGTGTACTCAGTATACCAGTGTACCCAATATACCAGTGTACTCTATATACCAGTGTACTCAGTATACCAGTGTACCCAATATACCAGTGTACTCTATATACCAGTGTACTCAGTATACCAGTGTACCCAATATACCAGTGTACTCTATATACCAGTGTACTCAGTATACCAGTGTACCCAATATACCAGTGTACTCTATATACCAGTGTACTCTATATACCAGTGTACTCAGTATACCAGTGTACCCAATATACCAGTGTATTCTATATACCAGTGTACTCAGTATACCAGTGTGCCCAATATACCAGTGTACTCTATATACCAGTGTACTCAGTATACCAGTGTGCCCAATATACCAGTGTACTCTATATACCAGTGTACTCAGTATACCAGTGTACCCAATATACCAGTGTGCTCTATATACCAGTGTACTCAGTATACCAGTGTGCCCAATATACCAGTGTACTCTATATACCAGTGTACTCAGTATACCAGTGTACCCAATATACCAGTGTACTCTATATACCAGTGTACCCAATATACCAGTGATACAGTGTACCCAGTGATACAGTGTACCCAATATACTAGTGTACCCAATATACCAGTGTACTCTATATACCAGAGTACCCTATATACCAGTGTACCCAGTGATACAGTGTACTCTCCCCAGTGCACCGGCTGCTCCTCTGCCCCACATAGTGGATAGTCCTGATGGACAGGGGCATATACTGTCACTGGGGTCCGGGCATATACTGTCACTGGGATCCGGGTATATACTGTCACTGGGGTCCGAGTATATACTGTCACTGGGGTCTGGGTATATACTGTCGCTGAGGTCCGGGTATACACGGTCACTGGGGTCCGGGTATATACGGTCACTTGGGTCTGAGTATATACGGTCACTGGGGTCCGGGTATATACTGTCACTGGGTCCGGGTATATACAGTAATACCTCCCTAACCCGTCTTAACCTAACTAACTAAACCCGCCCTGACAGAAAAAATATAAAATAAAAAGGGAAAAAAGAAACAAACAAAAAAAAGGACTTCTAGCACAAAAAAGGCCCCCAAAAAAGTGTACCTAACCAGTGGTGTGAGAACTGATTAGTGCTTGGTGGCGGCAGGGAACGCAGAAGTCAGTACCAGTGTACTGACTTCTCTATATACCAGTGTACTCTATATACCAGTGTGCCCAATATACCAGTGTACTCTATATACCAGTGTACTCTATATACCAGTGTACTCTATATACCAGTGTACTCTATATACCAGTGTACCCAATATACCAGTGTACTCTATATACCAGTGTACTCAGTATACCAGTGTACCCAATATACCAGTGTACTCAGTATACCAGTGTATCCAATGTACCAGTGTACTCTATATACCAGTGTACCCAATATACCAGTGTACTCAGTATACCAGTGTATCCAATGTACCAGTGTACTCTATATACCAGTGTACTCAGTATACCAGTGTGCTCAATATACCAGTGTACTCTATATACCAGTGTACTCAGTATACCAGTGCACTCTATATACCAGTGTATCCAATATACCAGTGTACCCAATATACCAGTGTACTCAGTATACCAGTGTACCCAATATACCAGTGTACTCTATATACCAGTGTACCCAATATACCAGTGTACTCTATATACCAGTGTACTCAGTATACCAGTGTACCCAATATACCAGTGTACTCTATATACCAGTGTACTCAGTATACCAGAGTGCCCAATATACCAGTGTACTCTATTTACCAGTGTACTCAGTATACCAGTGTACCCAATATACCAGTGTACTCTATATACCAGTGTACTCAGTATACCAGTGTACCCAATATACCAGTGTACTCTATATACCAGTGAACTCAGTATACCAGTGTACCCAATATACCAGTGTACTCTATATACCAGTGTACTCAGTATACCAGTGTGCTCAATATACCAGTGTACTCTATATACCAGTGTACTCAGTATACCAGTGCACTCTATATACCAGTGTATCCAATATACCAGTGTACCCAATATACCAGTGTACTCAGTATACCAGTGTACCCAATATACCAGTGTACTCTATATACCAGTGTACCCAATATACCAGTGTACTCTATATACCAGTGTACTCAGTATACCAGTGTACCCAATATACCAGTGTACTCTATATACCAGTGTACTCAGTATACCAGTGTGCTCAATATACCAGTGTACTCTATATACCAGTGTACTCAGTATACCAGTGTACCCAATATAACAGTGTACTCTATATACCAGTGTACTCAGTATACCAGAGTGCCCAATATACCAGTGTACTCTATATACCAGTGTACTCAGTATACCAGTGTGCCCAATATACCAGTGTACTCTATATACCAGTGTACTCAGTATACCAGTGTACCCAATATACCAGTGTTTTCTATATACCAGTGTACTCAGTATACCAGTGTATCCAATATACCAGTATACTCTATATACCAGTGTACTCTATATACCAGTGTACTCAGTATACCAGTCATACAGTGTACCCAGTGACACAGTGTACCCAATATACTAGTGTACCCAATATACCAGTGTACTCTATATACCAGAGTACCCTATATACCAGTGTACCCAGTGATACAGTACACTCTCCCCAGTGCACCGGCTGCTCCTCTGCCCCACATAGTGGATAGTCCTGATGGGCAGGGGCATATACTGTCACTGGGGTCCGGGCTAATACTGTCACTGGGATCCGGGTATATACTGTCACTGGGGTCCGGGTATATACTGTCGCTGAGGTTCGGGTATATACGGATGCTGGGGTCCGGGTATATACGGTCACTGGGGTCCGGGCATATACTGTCACTGGGGTCCGGGCATATACTGTCACTGGGGTCCGGGCATATACTGTCACTGGGGTCCGGGTATATACTGTCACTGAGGTCCGGGTTTATACGGTCACTGGGGTCCGGGTATATACTGTCGCTGAGGTCCGGGTATATACGGTCACTGGGGTCCGGGCATATACTGTCAGTGGGGTCCGGGCATATACTGTCACTGGGATCTGGGCATATACTGTCACTGGGGTCCGGGCAAATACTGTCACTGGGATCCGGGCATATACTGTCACTGTGGTCCGGGCATATACTGTCACTTGGGTCCGGGCATATACCGTCACTGAGGTCCGGGTATATACGGTCACTGGGGTCTGGGTATATACAGTCACTGGGGTACGGGTATATACTGTCACTGGGTCCGGGTATATACGGTTGCTGGGGTCCGGGTATATACGGTCACTGGGGTCCGGGCATATACTGTCACTAGCGTCCGGGCATATTCTGTCACTGGGGTCCGGGTATATGCTGTCACTGGGGTCCGGGTATATACGGTCACTCAGGCCCGTTGCTACAGGACAGGCAAACCAAGCAATTGCTTGGGGCCCCGAGCTGGCTGGGGGCCCCCGAGCACAGCCATTGCTTGCCCGTCCTGTAGCGATTAACAATCCTGCTCTTGGAGTTTGTGCTCTGGGCCCCAGGCACCCAAACTAGAGGGCCCCCCGAATGTCTGACATGTTTTTAAAATAAACTAATTTGTAGCTTTGGAGTTCTTCTCACCTCAGCACAATCACGCTCCCCCCACCCCTGCTGCACTTGGTATTTTCCCTTTGCCCCAGACTCTTCTCTCAGCCTTTAGCCGTCTGAGCAGGAGAAGGGGGAGGGGGGAGGAGAGAAGCACAGAGCTGTGAGGAAAGGAGAGCACCGCAGAGGCTGTACAACATGGGGCCTGACTATAGTAGGTGTCCTGCATGTATTTGTGCAAAAGCGTGTGTGTGGATATATATATGTGTGTACATATGTGTATGTCTATGTACTGTGCCCGTGTGTGTGTTACTACTGTGGATGACTATATGTAAAGTGCAGGTGTGTATCCATACCAGTGTTTCCCAACCAGGGTGCCTCCAGTTGTTGCAAATCTACAACTCCCAGCATGCCCAGATAGCCAAAGGCTGTCTGGGCATGCGGGGAGTAGTAGTTTTGCATCCTCTATAGGCATCCTGGTTGGTAAACACTGATCTATTCTATCTGTGTGTGTATGAAGCATGTACAGTATGTAATGTGTGCAGTATGTGTGTGTGTGTATGAAGCATGTACAGTATGTAATGTGTACAGTGTGTTGTGTGTATGAAGCATGTATAGTATGTAATGTGTACAGTGTGTGTGTATGATGCATGTACAGTATGTAATATGTACAGTATGTTGTGTGTGTATGAAGC
Source organism: Hyla sarda (assembly GCF_029499605.1). Lineage (NCBI taxonomy): Eukaryota > Metazoa > Chordata > Amphibia > Anura > Hylidae > Hyla > Hyla sarda. The sequence goes on from NW_026607617.1 coordinate 173,922, forward strand.
ATGTACAGTATGTAATGTGTAGTGTGTGTGTGATGCATGTACAGTATGTAATGTGTACAGTGTGTGTATGATGCATAAACAGTATGTAATGTGTACAGTGTGTGTGTATGATGCTTGTACAGCATGTCATGTGTACAGTGTGTGTGTATGATGCATGTACAGTATGTAATGTGTACAGTGTGTGTGTGTATGATGCATGTACAGTATGTAATGTGTACAGTGTGTGTGTGTATGATGCATGTACAGTATATAATGTGTACAGTATGTGTGTGTGTATGATGCATGTACAGTATGTAATGTGTACAGTGTGTGTGTGTGTGTATGAAGCATGCATGTACAGTATGTAATGTGTACAGTGTGTGTGTATGATGCATGTACAGTATGTAATGTGTACAGTATGTGTGTGTATGATGCATGTACAGTATGTAATGTGTACAGTATGTGTGTGTATATGATGCATGTACAGTATGTAATGTGAACAGTGTGTGTGTGTGTATGATGCATGTACAGTATGTAATGTGTACAGTGTGTGTGTATGATGCATGTACAGTATGTAATGTGTACAGTGTGTGTGTATGATGCATGTACAGTATGTAATGTGTACAGTGTGTGTGTATGATGCATGTACAGTATGTAATGTGTACAGTATGTGTGTGTATGATGCATGTACAGTATGTAATGTGTACAGTGTGTGTGTATGAAGCATGCATGTACAGTATGTAATGTGTACAGTGTGTGTGTATATGATGCATGTACAGTATGTAATGTGTACAGTATGTGTGTATGATGCATGTACAGTATGTAATGTGTACAGTGTGTGTGTGTATATATGATGCATGTACAGTATGTAATGTGTACTGTATGTGTGTATGATGCATGTACAGTATGTAATGTGTACAGTATGTGTATGTGTATGATGCATGTACAGTATGTAATGTGTACAGTATCTTTGTGTGTATGATGCATGTACAGTATGTAATGTGTACAGTGTGTGTGTATGATGCATGTACAGCATGTAATGTGTACAATGTGTGTGTGTATGATGCATGTACAGTATGTAATGTGTACAGTGTGTGTGTATGATGCATGTACAGTATGTAATGTATACAGTATGGTGTGTGTGTATGATGCATGTACAGTATGTAATGTGTACAGTATGTGTGTGTATGATGCATGTACAGTATGTAATGTGTACAATGTGTGTGTGTATGATGCATGTACAGTATGTAATGTGTACAATGTGTGTGTATGATGCATGTACAGTATGTAATGTATACAGTATGGTGTGTGTGTATGATGCATGTACAGTATGTAATGTGTACAGTATGTGTGTATGATGCATGTACAGTATGTAATATGTACAGTGTGTTGTGTGTGTATGAAGCATGCATGTGCAGTATGTAATGTGAACAGTATCTGTCTGTGTCTGAAGCATGCGTGTACAGTATGTAATGCATACAGTGTGCTGTGTGTGTATATAATGCATGCTGTGGCAGATCCAGGGAAGGGGGGGGGAAAACTGGACAATTGCCCCATCCCGTGCGTGCGCCCATTGGAAAGCAACACGGAGGAGCGAAGCAGCGAACAGGACATGCGCTGGCCAGCATGGTAAGTGACCAGCGGCACATCAGCTTCAGTGCTCCGACCACCACTCCTCCAGTCCCGGGACCTACTGCTATGGTGGCCGGACAAAAGGAGCAGTGGTCAGAACACTGAAGTAGGGCAGTAAACAGGCATACAGCCTTCAGCCATACACGGTATGGCTGGAGGCTGTATGTCTGTGGGGAAACATTCTGCACCTAATGTGGGGTAAACTATACTGCCAACCTAATGTGGAGAACTATACTGCACCTAATGTGGGGTAAACTATACTGCCAACTTAATGTGGAGAACTATACTGCACCTAATGTGGAGAACTATACTGCACCTAATGTGGAGAACTATACTGCACCTAATGTGGGGGACTATACTAATGTGGAGAACTATACTGCACCTAATGTGGAGAACTATACTGCACCTAATGTGGTGGACTATACTAATGTGGAGAACTATACTGCACCTAATGTGGGGTAAACTATACTGCCAACCAAATGTGGAGAACTATACTGCACCTAATGTGGAGTACTATACTGCACCTAATGTGGGGGACTATACTAATGTGGAGAATTATACTGCACCTAATGTGGGGTAAACTATACTGCCAACCTAATGGGGGGAACTATACTGCACCTAATGTGGGGGGACTATACTGGACCTAATGTGGGGAGAACTATACTGCACCTAATGTGGAGAACTATACTACACCTAATGTGGAGAGAACTATACTGCACCTAATGTGGGTGACTATACTGCACCTAATGTGGGGGAACTATACTGCACCTAATGTGGGGGAACTATACTGCACCTAATGTGGGGAGAACTATACTGCACCTAATGTGGGGGAACTATGCTGCACCTAATGTGGAGAACTATATTGCACCTAATGTGGGGAGAACTACAGCCTAATGTGGGGGAACTATACTGCACCTAATGTGGGGAACTATATTGTACCTAATGTGGGGAACTATACTGCCTAATGTGGGGGAACTATACTGCACCTAATGTGGGGAACTATACTGCCTAATGTGGGGGAACTATACTGCACCTAATGTGGGGGAACACTGCTAGCCTAATGTGGGGGAACTCTGCTGCACCTAATGTGGGGGGAACTCTGTTGCACCTAATGTGGGGGGAACTCTGCCGCACCTAAGGTGGGGTGCACTGTGCCACACCTAACGTGGGGGAAACTGTGCCACAAAAAAACGTGGGGGGAACTGTGCCGCACCTAACATGGGGGGAACTGTGCCGCACCCAATGATGGGGAACTGTGCCGCACCTAACGTGGGGGGGACTGTGCCGCACCTAATGTGGGGGAACTGTGCTGCACCTAATGTGGGGGAACTATACTGCACCTAATGTGGGGACCTCGTATAGACGTTCGCTCACGTCACGCTCCCAGCATTCAAGGGCCGGCGTTACTACGTCCTGACGCCGGTCCTAGAGCGTGACGTGCGTGAACATCAAGGGGGGGCCTCCATGTCCATTTTGCTTGGGGCCCCCAAATTCCTTCAAACGGCCCTGCTGTCAATGGGGTCCGAGTATATACTGTCACTGGAGTCCGGGTATATACTGTCACTGGGGTCCGGGTATATACTTTCACTGGGGTCCGGGTATATACTGTCACTGGGGTCCGGGTATATACGGTCGCTGGGGTCCGGGTATATACAGTCACTGGGGTCTGGGCATATACTGTCACTGGGGTCCGGGTATATACGGTCACTGGGTTCCGGGTATATACGGTCACTGGGGTACGGGTATATACGGTCACTGGGGTCCGGGTATATACTGTCACTGGGGTCCGGGCATATACTGTCACTGGGGTCCGGGTATATACAGTCACTGGGGTCCGGGTATATACGGTCACTGAGGTCCGGGTATATTCTTTCACTGGGGTCCGGCCATACACTGTCACTGGGGTCCGAGTATATACGCTCACTGGGGTCCGGGTATATACTGTCACTGGGGTCCGGGTATATACGGTCACTGGGGTCTGGGTTTATACGGTCCGGGTATATTCTGTCACTGGGGTCCGGCCATATACTGTCACTGGGGTCCGAGTATATACGCTCACTGGGGTCCGGGTATATACGGTCACTGGGGTCCGGGTATATACGGTCACTGGGGTCCGGGTATATACGGTCACTGGGGTCCGGGTATATTCCTCTTTCCTTCCTTATTAAACTAAAGGGCTCTTGTTTTTCTTGTCCTGTGTTTTCAAATATTTCTTTTTATAGATAATGTGGAAGTTAGTAGGCAGAGGGGGGCAGGCCTTGAGTTGTGTAAGGGGCCCCAACATTGCTGATGGCAGCCCTGGTCTTGCATATAATCACGTATATGGTATACAGATCCTGTGTACAGCTGGTAACTTTCGCTATATGGGTACTGTGTGGGGGAATACTGGTCTGTATATACTGGTCTGCATACAGTACAGTATGGTGGTATTATCAAGTTATTGTGTGATGGTATATATTTCCTCCTTATCCGGGCATATACTGTCACTGGGGTCCGGATATATACTGTCACTGGGGTCCGGGTTTATACGGTCACTGGGGTCCAGGTATGTACGGTCACTGGGGTCTGGGCATATACTGTAACTGGGGTGTGGGCATATACGGTCACTGGGGTCCGGGTATATACGGTCACTGGGGTCCGGGTATATACGATCACTGGGGTCCGGGTATATACGGTCACTGGGGTCCGGGTATATACTGTCACTGGGGTCCGGGTATATACTGTCACTGGGGTCCGGGTATATACGGTCACTGGGGTCTGGGTTTATACGGTCACTGGGGTCTGGGTTTATACGGTCACTGGGGTCTGGGTTTATACGGTCCGGGTATATACTGTCACTGGGGTTAGGGTATATACGGTCACTGGGGTCCAGGTATATACGGTCACTGGAGTCCGGGTATATACGGTCACTGGGGTCCGGGTATATTCCTCTTTCCTTCCTCATTAAACTAAAGGGCTCTTGTTTTTCTTGTCCTGTGTTTTCAAATATTTATTTTTATAGATAATGTGGAAGTTAGTAGGCAGAGGGGGGCAGGCCTTGAGTTGTGTAAGGGGCCCCAACATTGCTGATGGCAGTCCTGGTCTTGCATATAATCACGTATATGGTATACAGGTCCTGTGTACAGCTGGTAACTTTCGCTATATGGGCACTGTGTGGGGGAATACTGGTCTGTATACAGTACAGTATGGTGGTATTATCAAGTTATTGTGTGATGGTATATATTTCCTCCTTATCCGGGCATATACTGTCACTGGGGTCCGGATATATACTGTCACTGGGGTCCGGGTTTATACGGTCACTGGGGTCCAGGTATGTACGGTCACTGGGGTCTGGGCATATACTGTAACTGGGGTGTGGGCATATACGGTCACTGGGGTCCGGGTATATACGGTCACTGGGGTCCGGGTATATACGGTCACTGGGGTCCGGGTTTATACGGTCACTGGGGTCCGGGCATATACAGTCACTGGGGTCCGGGCATATACGGTCCCCGGGGGTCTGGGTATATACTGTCACTGGGGTCCGGGTATATACGGTCACTGGCGTCCGGGTATATAAGGTCACTGGGGTCCGGGTATATACGGTCACTGGGGTCCGGGCATATACTGCCACTGGGGTCCGGGTATATACTGTTACTGGGATCCGGGTATATACGGTCACTGGGGTCCAGGTATATACGGTCACTGGGGTCCGGGTATATTCCTCTTTCCTTCCTCAATAAACTAAAGGGCTCTTGTTTTTCTTGTCCTGTGTTTTTAAATATTTCTTTTTATAGATAATGTGGAAGTTAGTAGGCGGGGGGGGGGGGGGCAGGCCTTGAGTTGTGTAAGGGGCCCCAACATTTCTGATAGCAGCCCTGGTCTTGCATATAATCACTTATATGGTATACAGATCCTGTGTACAGCTGGTAACTTTCGCTATATGGGCACTGTGTGGGGGAATACTGGTCTGTATGTAGTGGTTTTATTCAGTACAGTATGGCGGTATTATCAAGTTATTGTGTGATGGTATATATTTCCTCCTTGTATACTGGTATTATTGTGTGATGGTATATATTTCCTCCTTGTATACTGGTATTATTGTGTGATGGTATATATTTCCTCCTTGTATACTGGTATTATTGTGTGATGGTATATATTTCCTCCTTGTATACTGGTATTATTGTGTGATGGTATACATTTCCTCCTTGTATACTGGTATTCTTGGTCAAGGAAAATTATCTTACCTATGTTAACTTGTTATATATTTTCTTTTATTTTGTGTAGGTTGGAGCATTAGGAGGGATTTGGGTGGGATAGGGGTGTGGTGTCCCGTTACCGCATTATATACGGTACCTGTATATAGGTCCCCATAGCCAGAGTCCCTAGGACGTCGGGGTGCTTCTTATCTAGTCCACCCCTTGTCACCTCTCATCTAGGAATTAGTAGATCTAGCAGTTTATCCAGGATTTGTATAGATGTAATTGTACATATGTATGTGATTGGTTGATTACCTGTACAGAGCGTGGCAGGACCTGCGGGTCACGTGGTCAGGTAAACTCTATGGTTTTTGCTTAAGGACCTTTGGAAGTCCCTATGACGTATTTCACCCATCATTCCTTGTAGCGGTGAGTGCCAGTTACTCGGACCAATCAAAACGGCCCTGCCCATATAAGGGATCGGCGGCCATAGCTCTCTCTTGTTCCTGTGCTGCCAGTAAGCATCTCTTTTCCTCGTGGGCTGTTGTGAGAGAAGGATCTGCGCTGCTGTCATCAGTGAGTTTAGGCCTGAGCCTTGCGGCAACGGCTGATCATTACCAAACCGTGAGTGTATCAATCCCTAAGCACTCTGCAAGATCACCGGACCTTATCTTTCAACTAAATCCGGACGGATCTTCACAATTAACCCTAAATTCAGAGACTTATAATCCAAGTCAAGGTCCCCAACAACTGTCAGTCACTGAAGTGTATAGAGACTGTATTGATTAGACTGTTACTGTTCATTGGATGTACCGCAAGTCTTTAAGTAAAGTTTATCCAAGTTCAAGTTCAGCTACCTTGTGGACCTTCAGTCATTATTTGCATGCACCTATCGTTACTGGGAAGGGCGGCGATAGGCCGGAGAATTACCTCAGCATACTAGCCCTCAGCCTGGCGTCACGAACTATAGGGTTAACCTTAACCCCTGAAATACTAAAGCAAAATCCTGACTACACTACCTCTACCCCAGAGGCTTACCACGGGGGCGTGGCAGAGGTGTGGCCATGGGCGTAGCCTCACAGGGGGCCCTTGCTTTATTTGGTCGGAGACCCCTGAGTGTTGTCAGTTGGCCCCTGCCTGGGTGGTCACATGGGCTGGGTAACCTCCTGACCAGCGTGACTCACGGTATCGTAGGACGCTCCTCCCCCCTGCCAGAAAGAGGATGGTATGTGCTGGTTTCCGGCCTGGCCCCCGCCCGTCCAAAAATGTTACTGTGTGACAGTGGCTGAGGTCCCACCAGCGGTCATTGTTCTCTGCCTCTGAAATCCCCCAAAAAGGTACCACCACCAGTCATGAACTGACTTGCCATTCAGGTACATAGAAAAGCTAGGTGACAATTTCTCACCTAGCTTTTTCATTCTCCTGAATGGCATATCTGCTTACAATAGCTCAGCTATTATAGACAGATTTGACTAAAGGTTATAGGTAAATCTATATATAATAACTGAGCTATTATAAGCAGATATGCCATTCAGCTTTTCTGTGCTCCTTAGTGCCATTTCTGCTTATATTAGTTAAGCTAATATAGACAGATTTGTATTTTTTTTGGTTAGTTATGGTCTATGGATGGTAGTGGATACTGGTGGCACTGTTATAGATGTGACCATCCATAACTCTCTCTAGTCTTCCTTAACTCCTTAAGGACTCAGGGTTTACCTGTACGCCCTGCTCCCGTTAACAGGGTTTAAAGCTTTCTCACAAGCGGAGAACGCTTCAAACCCCATGGGTCCCAACTGCTATCCGCAGTCAGGACCCAGGGTTAATGCCGAGCATGGCTGATGGGACCGATGCCTGGCATTAACCTTTTAGATGCCACAATACTTTTATGGCGCTGCGTTCCTGGATCACCGTGTCTCCTGCCGCGGTGATCGGGCCAAGATGGCTGCTGATTTAACAACAGCCCCCCCCCGACATATCGCCTAGGGGGGTCCTGAGATCCCCATTGTCAGCAATCGTTGTGATTCGCCAGTCAATTCTGACTGGCGAATCCCAGCTATTGCAAGCCATTTGGGTCACTTCTGACCCGGAATAAGGGTGATTGGTGCTGTCCGAGACAGCACCAATCACCCTTGCCCAGCAGGAGTGAGATGGCACTGGTGCCACCCCAAGATCGCTGTGATTGGTCGGCCGAGAAAGGCCAACCACAGCTCCTGCTAGGGTCGGGTGAGCGATGCGGGTCTCATCTCAGTGGCGGCTTCAGGGTCAGAAGCGGCCGCAGGACCTGGGCTCCAGAGGCAGCAGCGGGATCCAGACGGGGCGGCAGGATCTGCAAGTGTAGTGATTGGCGGCAGCAGCAGCAGGAGGAGGTGAGGCCAATGTGCCACCTGATGTTGAATTGTTACAACTCCCAGCATGCACAGCCAAAGGGCAAGTCATGCAACAGCTGGAGGCACACGACGACAACTTTCAGCATGCTCTTTGGCTGTCTGTGCATGCTGGGAGTTGTAATGGTGTGCCTCCAAACGTTGCATAACTACACCTCCCAGCATGCGCTGACAGCCAAAGGGCATGCTGGGGGTTATAGTTGTGTACCTCCAGCTGTTGCATAACTACAACTCCCAGAATGCCCTTTGGTTGTCAGGGCATGCTGGGAGTTGTAGTTACACAACAGCTAGAGCACATGGTGGGTTTACAGTAAGTTTCCCGCACAGAGTTTTAGTTGAGGAAAATCCGCCGTGGTTCAAATCCACCGTGTGTACTTACTGTAAAAAAACACCTACACTACACTAACTCAAAGTGTAAAACACTACATATACAGCCACAATTACTCCACGCTCCCCCCACCCCCAAATAAAAATAAAAATGCCTTGTACGACACTGTTTTCTAAACAGTGTGCCTCCAGCTGTTGTAAAACAACAACTCCCAGCATACACGGACAGCCATTGACTGTTCAGGCATGCTGGGAGTTGTAGTTTTGCAACAGCTGGAGGCACACTGTTTGGGAAACTCTGCTGTAGGGTATGCAAATCCCTCATTTAGGCCTCAAATGTGCATGGTGCCCTGTTGTATTTCAAGGAAATAGTTTAGAGCTACATCGTTGGGGTATCTTTGTCCTCGGGAGAAATTGTGTTATGGATTTTTGGGGGCTTTTTCTCCTTTTACCCCTTATGAAAAAGAAAAGTTGGAGGCTACACCAGCATGAAAAATTACATTTTCTACACTACCGTGCTGCTGTAGCCTCATAAAAGAATAAAAAGACCCTTAAAAATTCTAACACAATTTCTTTTGAGTACGGAAATACCCCATATGTAGACGTAAAGTGCTCTGCGGGCGCACCACCTGGGGGGTGGGGGGGATGGGGCGGCTTCCACCAAAGGGGCTTTGTAAACACACATGGCCTTCAATTCCAGCTAAATCTTCTCTTCAAAAACCAAATTTTGCTCCTTTTCTTCTGAGCATTGTAGTTCACCCTCAAAGCACTTTACGTCCACATATGGGGTATTTGTAATGGTGTTACAAATTTGGGGAGGCTTTTTCTCCTATTACATCTTGTGAAAATGAAAAAATTTGGGGTAATATTGGCAATTTTGTGAAAAAAATTACATTTTTCATTTTTATGTTCCATTTTAACGTTAATTCGTCAAACCGCTGTGGGGTGTTACGGCTCACTATACCCCTTGTTACGTTCCTTGAGGGGTGCCGTTTTTTTTTTTTTTTTGCTGTTCTGGCAACATGGGGGGCTTCCTAAATGTGACATGCCTTTCCAAAACTATGTCAGCAAAATTCTCCCTCCAAAAGCCAAATTTTGCTCCTGCTCTTCTGAGCCATATAGTGCGCTCACAGAGCACTTTATTTCCACATATGGGGTATTTCTATACTCAGAAGAAATAGCGTTACAAATTTTGGGAAACATTTTTTCCTATTACCCCTTGTGAAAATGAAAAATTTTGGGAAAAAAAATTCTCTCTCCAAAATCCCATTTTCGCTTCTTCCCTTCTGAGCCCTATAGTGCACCCACAGAGCACTTTACATCCACATATGGGGTATTTCCATACAGAAGAGAAATTGAGTTACACATTTTGGGGGCTTTTTCTTCTTATGCCCCTTGTTTAAATGAAAAAAATAAAGTAAAATAAAAATGGGGCTACCAAAACAAGTTAGTGTAAAAAAATGGAGATTTTGATTTTTCTCCTCCACTTTGCTGCTATTCCTGAAAAACACCTAAAGGGTTAACAAACTTTCTGAATGTCATTTTGAATACTTTGAGGGGTGCAGTTTTCATAATGGGTCGGTCCATTATGGGGGATTTCTGACAGAAATGCCCCTCAAATACAATTCAAACTTAACTAGTTCCTGCAAAATTCTGATTTAGAATATTTTGTGAAAATTTTGAAAATTGCGGCTATACTTGAATCCTCTAATGTCTTCAAAAAGTAAAAATGTGTCAATTTTATGACGGTGACATAATATGTTGTATATAATATAATAATATAAAGATATCTCCTGTATGATGGGGACATAATATATTGTATATAATATAATAATATAAAGATCTCTCCTGTATGATGGTGACATAATATATTGTATATAATAATATAAAGATATCTCCTGTATGATGGTGACATAATATATTGTATATAATAATATAAAGATATCTCCTGTATGATGGGGACATAATATATTGTATATAATATAATAATATAAAGATATCTCCTGTATGATGGGGACATAATATATTGTATATAATATAATAATATAAAGATATCTCCTGTATGATGGTGACATAATATATTGTATATAATAATATAAAGATATCTCCTGTATGATGGGGACATAATATATTGTATATATTATAATATAAAGATCTCTCCTGTATGATGGGGACATAATATATTGTATATAATAATATAAAGATATCTCCTGTATGATGGGGACATAATATATTGTATATAATAATATAAAGATCTCTCCTGTATGATGGTGACATAATATATTGTATATAATAATATAAAGATCTCTCCTGTATGATGGTGACATAATATATTGTATATAATAATATAAAGATCTCTCCTGTATGATGGGGACATAATATATTGTATATAATAATATAAAGATATCTCCTGTATGATGGGGACATAATATATTGTATATAATAATATAAAGATATCTCCTGTATGATGGGGACATAATATATTGTATATAATATAATAATATAAAGATATCTCCTGTATGATGGGGACATAATATATTGTATATAATATAATAATATAAAGATATCTCCTGTATGATGGTGACATAATATATTGTATATAATAATATAAAGATATCTCCTGTATGATGGGGACATAATATATTGTATATAATAATATAACGATATCTCCTGTATGATGGTGACATAATATATTGTATATAATAATATAACGATATCTCCTGTATGATGGTGACATAATATATTGTATATAATAATATAAAGATATCTCCTGTATGATGGTGACATAATATATTGTATATAATAATATAAAGATATCTCCTGTATGATGGGGACATAATATATTGTATATTATAATATAAAGATATCTCCTGGATGATGGGGACATAATATATTGTATATAATAATATAAAGATATCTCCTGTATGATGGAGACATAATATATTGTATATAATAATATAAAGATATCTCCTGTATGATGGGGATATAATATATTGTATATAATATAATAATATAAAGATCTCTCCTGTATGATGGGGACATAATATATTGTATATAATAATATAAAGATATCTCCTGTATGATGGGGACATAATATATTGTATATAATATAATAATATAAAGATATCTCCAGTATGATGGTGACATAATATATTGTATATAATAATATAAAGATCTCTCCTGTATGATGGTGACATAATATATTGTATATAATAATATAAAGATATCTCCTGTATGATGGGGACATAATATATTGTATATAATATAATAATATAAAGATATCTCCAGTATGATGGTGACATAATATATTGTATATAATAATATAAAGATCTCTCCTGTATGATGGTGACATAATATATTGTATATAATAATATAAAGATCTCTCCTGTATGATGGGGACATAATATATTGTATATAATAATATAAAGTTATCTCCTGTATGATGGTGACATAATATATTGTATATAATAATATAAAGATATCTCCTGTATGATGGGGACATAATATATTGTATATAATAATATAAAGATATCTCCTGGATGATGGTGACATAATATATTGTATATAATAATTTAAAGATATCTCCTGTATGATGGGGACATAATAGATTGTATATAATATAATAATTTAAAGATATCTCCTGTATGATGGTGACATAATATATTGTATATAATATAATAATATAAAGATATCTCCTGTATGATGGGGATATAATATATTGTATATATTATAATATAAAGATATCTCCTGTATGATGGTGACATAATATATTGTATATAATAATATAAAGATATCTCCTGTATGATGGGGATATAATATATTGTATATATTATAATATAAAGATATCTCCTGGATGATGGTGACATAATATATTGTATATAATAATTTAAAGATATCTCCTGTATGATGGGGACATAATAGATTGTATATATTATAATAATATAAAGATCTCTCCTGGATGATGGTGACATAATATATTGTATATAATAATATAAAGATATCTCCTGTATGATGGGGATATAATATATTGTATATATTATAATATAAAGATATCTCCTGTATGATGGGGACATAATATATTGTATATAATAATATAAAGATATTTCCTGTATGATGGGGACATAATATATTGTATATAATAATATAAAGATATTTCCTGTATGATGGGGACATGAAGTAGACCTATTGTATATGCGAATTAATTTAACATTTATTTGACCATTTTCCTTACAAGCAGAGAGTTTCAAAATTAGAAATATGCTAAATTTTCCAAATTTTCATGAAATCTTGGAATTTTTCACAAAGAAATGATGCAAGTATCAGTGAAAAATTACCACTATCTTAAAGTAGAATATGTCATGAAATAGCAACCTTGGAATCAGAATGATAAGTAAAAGCTTCTCAGAGTTATTAATGTATAAAGTAACAGTGATCAGTGATGTGCAAACAATGGGCTGAGTCATCAAGGGGTTAATTAAAGCTGAAGCCCTCACTGGGACAAGGCATGAGATCAGAGGGAGTCTGTGGATCACATATATGGCCTCTAATACTTTATACCTGACATTGTGGGGATATTAGAACTATTAAAAGTTAAATTGGATACATCTAATATATCTTACACTTGAGTAACTATACTTTAAGGTAACATATAGAAATGTAAGTGATCTCCTATTACAGTTTCCCCCTCATGTATAGATACATTTTACAGTAATATGTAGGAATATCATTTTTTATAACCTCTAATGCATGTTTCAAGCACTTGTCATCATTGGCAAAGTCATTTTTGTACTTTGAATCACACTGGAAAGTTAGTGAGGAAGATGAAGACCAAGATGACCATATTGACCAAGAACCTCAACCACCATGGCTTGATGATTGTCCACCATGACCTCCTTGACCTGAGGAACCTCCACCACCATGACCTGATGATTGTCCACCATGACCTCCTTGACCTGAGGTACCTCCACCACCATTACCTGATGATTGTCCACCATGACCTCCTTGACCTGAGGAACCTTTACCACCATGACCTCCTTGACCTGAGGTACCTCCACCACCATTACCTGATTGCCAAGATCCCCCTGACCTGGTGGTATATATCCCCCAGGCCCACACATTATTGGTGGTTGATAGTTTCCCCCATAATTTAAAAACACACTTAACTTCTGAGAACAACACAAGTTAACGACATTCATCGAGAGTCTGTAGGGAATACTACAAATATGTCTATAGACAGTACGTACCAATGCAGACACTGACACAACCAGAGCCAAGAGTATGATGATCTTCATTGTGCAGACAGTGAAGTTCAGCACCGATGTGGATCTCCAGCAGTTGTGTCCTCACTTTTGTAGTGTTAGGACCACAGACAGCCCAGTATGGGCTCCACCATCACGGAAACTTGATTTACCCTCTGGCAAGTTCAAGATGTAAAGGTATCAAAGATCTTGGCAGAATAAGATTTAGAATCTGCCAATGTTTTGTGTCCTCTTTATGAGTAAACATCCGTCTGCTCATCAGTCATTATTTTGTACTTTTCCAATATGACGGTTTTTATCAAAATGTTTTGATCACTTGGAGTCTCCTCTACTGTCCCAAGTGTCTGTGTCACCTGGATGACTACGAGTTCTGCATTTCAATGGCCCAAAGAACAACTTCTCTATATATCTGGTTCTTGCACTCCTGTGAGTTGGGGCATTAAAGGGGTTATCCACCATAAGGAGATTTTAGTAGTACATACCTGCTAGAACTGAGTATTTCCTGTTAAATTACAATATCTAAACTACACATCCCATAGTTCCATAGTTTGTAAGTATGAGGTAACTTTTCTCCCTCTCACACATCAGCCACCCCACCCATTGAAACACACCTGTGATCCCTTCAATGCAATAGACCAGTGTTTTTTTTTTTACCCATGGTGCCTACAGCTGTAACAAAATTATCTTTCTCCCACCTAGCGGTCTTTCCACCTATTTATGCAGGACAGACTCCTTTTGATCACCTGTTTAGTAATGTCCGGTCTTGATGCACTGCAACCTGGGAAATTCCGAGACCTGTGTAATTTTGTATGCTGTTAAAAATAAATATTGGTGCAATAATGAGAATTGTGAGACCACCATCACACGCAGGTACAGACACTATATTATGAACTACACTAACTTTACAGCCCCTGTAGCACAGTCAAATAAAAGAAAAATCCTGAAATACGCCTTTAAAGGGGTACTCCCATGCCTCAGCCTTCTGAACATCCGATTCAGAAGGCTTGGAGCTATGGTTGCAACTTCACGGCCACGCCCCCTTGTGACATCACTCCAAGCCCCCTCGTGACATCAAGCCCCCTCCATTGATATCTATTGGAGGGGTGTGATGGTGGCCACACCCCCTACCATAGACTTGCATAGCGGGGGTGACGTAATACTGGGGCGGAGTTTTGACGTCACTATACTCCGGTCCCGTGGTCGCCACCTGGCTGTTTGTGAGCTGGCATCGCAGCGTGCAGCTCAAACAGGTGGGTGTCAAATACAAGATTGCGGGGGTCCCCAGCGGCGGGAGCCCCGCACTAAGATATCTTATCCTATCCTTTGGATAGGGGATAAGATGTCTCAGGGCCGGAGTACCCCTTTAAGGACTAAGGGAGTACTGATACGCCCTGATGCCTTGAGTGGCTTTGAAGTGAGCACAGGAGCAGTGAATGTCGGCTTCTATCAGTAGTCAGACACTCACTGCTAATTACCACCGCTGACGGTCATTTTACCCTTTACATATCGTAATGAATGTCGATCACAGCGTCTAAAATGAAATTTTAACTTATCAGTGGCTCAATGGAGCCAACCAAAACCCTGCAACGTGATCGCAGGGATTCAGTGAGCTAAAATGGCGGAGAAGGGTCCCCTTACCAGTCTGCTGCTGCCAATCTCCAGTCTAATGATGTAGCCTGTAGCCATCAGTGGATGGCCGTTCACACTGTATAATGTGTGGTAAGCTGTAGGGGTGTAGGGTGAACAGGGGTGTTGCAGAGTAGTGATGCAGGGTGTAGCATTAACCCTTGATTGTTGTGACACCAGGGTGCGGGCTTCCTCTATGTATATGTTCTACCGCCACCCGTCCCAGGAACGATAGGGAGGAATAATGGATTGTCCACAGCAGAAGTTGTAGTAAACTTGGAATAACTTTACTGCAGATTTTATGCAGATGAAGATAACAAACAGTCTTTTACAAGAGGACCGGAATACAGGCTCCTCACAGGTTGGCTGGGACTTTGTTGTGAAATAAGCTTCGATTTTGCTGCACGCTGTTCCACTGAATTTAGGGGTAGGTTTAGGTTCCATAGTCACGTAGGATTGGTAAGATTGGAGTTGGATTAACTCACTGTTTAGAAGACTGCTGAAGTTGAAGGCTTCAGGCCTAACTTGACTTGAAGAATTGTACGGAGTTGAGGGAAAGAGAGAAGAGAGCGATTATTGGATACAGCGCCCCTATATACTGAAGGGGCAGGATCAAAGTTTATTGGATGGTTCCCAGACCTGTTGGTCCTGACCCAAAGCATTATGGTCACATCACATGACCCCATCACATGACCCAAAGGTCCTTGAACCTTGCATAACACAATTCACTAGTGATCACATGACCTACGGTCCTGTACATTTATTACACTATGACAAAATATATTAAATATGTACATTTTTGAATAGCATTGTGAGGCGACTAAGGGTTAACCCACCAGGAGAGCCCCGAAAGCATGGAGGAACTCTGACTGTGGGGATTTACGACGGGACCAAGTCCAGTACCAGGACACCACAAATGCGATGCCATAGGCGTAGCATTATGCAGTGAATGCAATCTTATTATATATAAAAGTCCCCAGGACTTAAAAGTGTAAAAAAGAAAAAAAAAAAAAAAATGTTTCTAAAATAATATAAACCCTCTTATTTTCCCATTTTACAAATAAAAATAACATATTTGATGTCATCTCCTGTACAATCTTCCAGGCTATTAAAATATAATAGTTATGATCCCACACAGTAATCGTAAAAAATAATAAACACCAAAAATACAAATTTTTTTATCACATATATCAGAAGAAAATTAATAAAAAATGTTCAAAAAGTAAAAAAAGTTTTTTACCCAAATATCCATGGTAAAATGAGGGTGCGTGTGTGCGCGCGTGTATACCCCGATACATCCCCAGGAAAGGCAGGGGGAGAGAGGCCGTCGCTGCCCGCTTCTCTCCCCCTGCCTTTCCTGGGGTCTAGAGCCCTGCTGCCGGCCCTTCTCACCCCCTGGCTATCGGCGGCGCTGCCCATTCTGTCCCCCTGACTATCGGTACCGGCGCCCCATTGCCGGCGCCGATAGCCAGGGGGAGAGAAGCGGCGCCGACAGCCAGGGGGAGAGAAGGGGCAGCGGCACCCATTGCCGGCGCCGCTGCCCGTTGCCTCCCCCCATCCCCGGTGGCATAATTACCTGGGTCGGGTCCGCGCTGCTGCAGGCCTCCGGCATCCGTCCCCTTCGTCGTTGCTATGCGCTGCACGGCGCATGACGTCAGTGCGCCGCGCTGTGCATAGCAACGACGCAGGGGATGCACGCCGGAGGCCTGCAGCAGCGCGGACCCGACCCAGGTAATTATGCCACCGGGGATGGGGGAGGCAACGGGCAGCGGCGCCGGCAATGGGTGCCGCTGCCCCTTCTCTCCCTCTGGCTATTGGCACCGGTACCGATAGTCAGGGGGACAGAACGGGAGCAGCGCCGATAGCCAGGGGGTGAGAAGGGCCGGCAGCAGGGCTCTAGACCCCAGGGAAGGCAGGGGGAGAGAAGCGGGCAGCGACAGCCTCTCCCCCCCTGCCTTTCCTGGGGCGGTATAGGCGTATAACACGCAAATAGACTTTAGGCTAAAAATTTTAGCCTAAAAAGTGCGTGTTATACGCCGATAAATACGGTATATAAATCTGGTATTGTATTAATCACATTGACCTACAGGATAAAAGTTGCAAAACTGTAGTTTTCTTATTTCTGCTAACAAATAATAGTTTGTTGGTTTTGCAGAACATTTTATGATAAAATTAAACATGTCATTACAAAGTACAATTTGTCAGGTCTGTAGGTGGAAAAGTAAAAGGGGAAAAATGAGAACGCAAAAATGAGGGGTTGTTGTATTAAAGGGTTAATAATTACAGATTTCTCAAAATCAAACAACCCCTGAATATTATAATTCACTCCAAATGCAAAAATTCCAAAGACTGGCCTTAAGGTACTGCTTTAAAATCCCCAGGATCATATAAAACAGATATATTAGCAACAGAACTTGGACATAGGATAAGATGAAAATGCAATAGGATATACATATAATCAAGTCCAATAAAATGACCTTAATCATGTGTATAGTGTCTTATAAACACAGAGATATGGATAATCACACATTTCTGAGGCGTCTTCCATCTTCATAATTTATCAGGTCTGATGAAGAAGGGACACACCTCCGAAACACGTCTATTCTAAAGGAAGAATAAGTGAGCGCTCCACACGGAGAGAAAGAAGTGGGAGGAAAATTTGGCCTTCATGTGAGAGTAAGTTGGAATAAAATGGCGCATACTGACAGTGTTAGGCTGAACAGCACAAGCTGGGATGTGCATATATGGCTAAGAGCGTGTCAGAATAACACGGTTATACGGTACAGTAGACTTAAACTGCATACGGTAAAATACAGTAAAACTGACCAACCTGGTAACTCCCCCCAAAGTTTTTTTTTTAAATATATATTTGTTGCATTATGTCCGGACACAAGTGAATATTATGGACAAATGAGAGGACAGTCTGTATAATCTGCTATCACTTATCTTAACCAACCTGACATATACAGATGCCTATCACTCTACTTTCTGAGGACCCAGAATGTCAGGATAATACCAACATACTGTGCCTTAAGAATTTTATCACCTACTATACCTTGTAAAGAAGGATTTCATCTCCCCTTAGAGTATAAATTATTTCTTAATACAGAAAACAGGACAACTGATTCTATTGTTATACATATTGGACCCTTCTATGAAGCCTTCTGAACAGTTATTAATAGGCGGTGATTATCAGTATCTATGTGTTTATAAGCCTCTATATACACGATTGGGGTCATTTTATTGCACTTTATTAGATTTATAGTTTTATCCCGTTGTATTTTCATCCGATCCTATGTCTATGTACTATTGTAATGAATGGATTTGTTTTTTTCTGATAATTTCATTTACGCCTTCGGCTTATTTACCTGAAGACAATATTTGTCATCTTCATCCTGCAACATCAGAAGACGAGCGCACGAACCTTTGTTTAATGTTCCTCCTGTATTTACGTATGGAGCTTCTTCTGCTGGAATCAAACGTCATCAAACATTAAACAAAGTAACTTCCTGCATTGTAATATAAAGTTATTATTATAAAACATTCGCTGGCATCCTGCAAATGTTCCTAATATCTGATGCAATTCTGAATTCAGCTTCTTGGTCTTCTATTCTTTTACATTAACCCCTTAAAGAGGTACTCCGGTGGAAAACTTTTATTTTTTAACCCCTTGGGTACAGAGCCCATTATGACCCTAAGGACGGGAGCATTTTTTGCAATTCTGACCACTGTCACTTTATGCATTAATAGCTTTACTTTTCATACTGATTCTGAGATAGTTTTTTCGTGACATATTCTAATTCATGTTAGTGGTAATTTTGTGTCGATACTTCCATCATTTCTTGGGGAAAAATTCCAAAATTTGATGAAAAAATAGAAAATTTTGCATTTTTCTAACTTTGAAGCTCTCTGCTTGTAAGGAATATGGATATTCCAAATAAATTATATATTGATTCACATATACAATATGTCTACTTTATATTTTCATCATAAAGTTGACGTGTTTTTACTTCTGGAAGACACCAGAGGGCTTCAAAGTTCAGCAGCAATTTTCCAATTTTTCACAAAATTTTCATAATCGGAATTTTTCAGGGACCAGTTCAGGTTTGAAGTGGTTTTGAAGGGCCTTCTAATTAGAAAATCCCCATAAATGACCCCGTTATAAAAACTGCACCCCTCAAAGTATTCAAAATGACATTCAATAAGTGCGTTAACCCTTTAGGTGTTTCACAGGAATAGCGGCAAAGTGAAGGAGAAAATTCAAAATGCCCCCCAAATTTGTAACCCAATTTCTCTCGAGTAAGGAAATACCTCATGTGTATGTCAAGTGTTCGGCGGGTGCAGTAGAGGGCTCAGAAGGGAAGGAGCGACAATGGGATTTTGGAGAGTGAATTTTTCTGAAATGGATTTTTAGGGGCATGTCTCATTTAGGAAGCCAGAACAGCAAAAAAAAAAAAAAAAAAACACATGGCATACTATTTTGGAAACTACACCCCCTCAAGGCACGTAACAAGGGTTACAGTGAGCCTTAACACCCCACAGGTGTTTGACGACTTTTTGTTAAAGTCGGATGTGTAAATGAAAAATTTTTTTTTCACTAAAGCGCAGTTTCTTTTCCCAAATTTACCATTTTTACAAAGGGTAATGGGAGAAAATCCCCCCCCAAAATTTGTAACCCCATCTCTTCTGAGTATGGAAATACCCCATGTTTGGGAGTCAAATGCTCTGCGGGTGAACTACAATGCTCAGAAGAGAAGGAGTCACAGTTGGCTTTTTGAAATCAAATTTTGCTGAAATGGTTTTTGGGGAGCATGTCGCATTTATGAAGCCCCTATGGTGCCAGAACAATAATAAAAAAAACACACGGCATACTATTTTGGAAACTACACCCCTCAAGGAATGGAACAAGGGGTGGTACAGTGAGCCTTAACTTGATTGACAAACTTTCGTTAAAGTGGGACGTGAAAATGAAACCTTTGATTTTTAACACTAAAATTCTGGTGTTACCCAAACTTTTCATTTTCACAAGGAGTAATAGGAGAAAATGCCAACAAAATTTGTAACCCCATTTCTCTCGAGTAAGGAAATACCTCATATGTGTATGTAAAGTGCTCTGCGGGTGCACTAGAGGGCTCAGAAGATAAGGAACGACATTGGGCTTTTGGAGAGCGAATTTTGCTGAAATGGTTTTTGGGGGCATGTTGCATTTAAGAAGCCCCCATGATGCAAGAACAGTAAAAAAAAAAATCAAAAAAAAAAAAAAACAACACATGGCATACTATTTTGGAAACTACACCCCTCACAGAATTTAATAAGAGGTGCAGTGAGTATTTACACTCCACTGGCATTTGACAGATCTTTGGAACAGTGGGCTGTGCAAATAAAAATTTTTATTTTTAATTTTTACGGACTACAGTTCAAAAAGTCTGTCAGACACCTGTGGGGTGTAAATGCTCACTGCACCCCTTATTACATTACGTGAGGGGTGTAGTTTCCAAAATGGGGTCACATGTAGATGTTCTTTTTTTTTGCATTCATGTCAGAACTGCTGTAAGGATCAGCCACCCCTGTGCAAATCAGGCCTCAAATGTATATGAGCCATGTAGTTCGTCCGCAGAACATTTTTGGGGGTCTTTTTCTCCTTTTACCTCTTGTGAAAATGAAAAGTATGGGCCAACACCAGCATGTTAGTGTAACTTTTTTTTTTTTTTTTTTTTTTTTTACACTAACAGGCTGGTGTAGCCCGCGACATTACCTTTTCTTAAGGGGTAAAAGGAGAAAAATCCCCTCCAAAATTTGTAATGCAATTTCTCCCATAAGTGGCCCTAAATTATTGACTGAATATACGACAGGGCTCTGAAGTGAGAGAGCGCCATGAGCATTTTTTGAGGCCTAAATAAGGAATTTGCAATAGGGGCGGACTCGGGTACAAGGATGGGGCTTGTCTCCACCAAAACCCTACAGCAGTGTTTCCCTAACAGGGTGCCTCCAGCTGTTGCAAGACTCCCAGCCTGCCAGGACAGTCTATGGCTGGGCAATACTGGGAGTTGTGGTTTTACAACAGCTGGAGGCTCCGTTTAGGAAACACTGCCGTATGAGACGTTTCTCATTATTATTGGGGGGGGGGGGGGGGGACGTGTAAGGGTGTGTATATGTAGTCTTTTACCTTTTATTGTTTGTTAGTGTAGTGTTTTTAGGTTATATTCATACAGGCGGGGGTTCACAGCAAGTTTTCCGCTGGGAGTTTGAGCTGCGGAGGAAAATTTGATGCAGCTCAAACTTGTAGAAGAAAACCCACTGTAAACCCGCCGTACCCTGTACATTCACATGGGGGGCACCAGCTGTTACAAAATGACAACTCCCAGAATGCCGTATATGCTGGGAGTTGTAGTTTTACAACAGCTGTAGGCACTCGAGTTGGAAACACTGAGTTAGGAAACAGCTGCTACAATTCCCAGCATGGCCAGACAGTAAGGGATGCGGGCGTGTAGTTCTGCAATATCTGGCCCTTCAGATGTTGCATAACTACAACTCCCAGCATGCCATGATAGTCTGGACATGCTAGGAGTTGTAGTTATGCAACAACTGGGGAAGAACAGTTTGGAGACCGCTAAGTAGGGGTTTCTAAACTGTAGCCCTCCAGATGTTGCAAAACTACAACTCCCAGCATGCCCAGACATCCTTTGGCTGTCTGGGCATGCTGGGAGTCGTAGTTTTGCAGCTTTTAGAAGGCCACAGAGAAGATCACTTACCGCGATCTTCGCTGCAGCCTTCTCCACGCCGCACTTTCTGGCCGCCGCCGCTCCTCCTGCTGCCGCAGCTCCTCCTGCTGCCGCCGCTCCTTCAGTATGCCGCCTCTGCCACCTCCCCAGCCTCCGTCGGTCCGGTAAGCCGGGCCATGCTGGGGAAATGAACTCTTACCCCCCCGCCCCCTCCTGCCAATGGCAGGGGATAGGAGGGGGTGGCAGCACTTCCACCTTGCTCCAATCCTTTAGCATGGTCAGATCATTCCTGTTTTCCAGGCGGTTGGATCACCAGTGACCCGATTGGCCCAGATCGTGGAAAATCGCAGGTCTGACATGGGGGGGTGGTGGTCTCAGGACCCCCCTAGGCATTGCCACGGGATTCCTGCTGATAGGTATGCCCTTCGTCCTTAACCCCTTAAGGACGCAGGGTTTTTCCGTTTTTGCATTTTCCTTTTTTCCTCATAACCTTCTAAAAATCAAATTCCTAAAAACCTTCAAAAACGCTTTCAATTTTGCACATGAAATTCCATATGATGCTTATTTTTTGCACCACCAATTCTACTTTGCAGTGACATTAGTCATTTTTACCAAAAAATCCACGGTGAAATGGAAAAAACCTTCATTGTGCGACAAAATTGAAGAAAAAATGTCATTTTGTAACTTTTGGGGGCTTCCGTTTCTACGCAGTGCATTATTCAGTAAAAATGACACCTTCTCTTTATTCTGTAGGTCCATACAAATAAAATGATCCCCTACTTATATAGGTTTGATATTGTCGTACTTCGGAAAAAAATCATAACTTCATGCAGGAAAATGTATATGCTAAAAATTCTCATTTTCTAACCCCTGTAACCTTTTTATTTTTCCCTGTATGGGGCGGCATAAGGACTCATTTTTTGCGCCGTGTTCTGAAGTTTTTAGTGGTACCATTTTTGTATTGATCCGACTTTTTGATCGCTTTTTATTCATTTTTCCATGATATAAAAAAAGGACCAAAAATATGCTATTTTGGACTTTGGAATTTTTTGCGCGTCACCATTGACCGTGCAGTTTAATTAACAATATATTTTTATAGTTCAGACATTTACGCAGGCAGCAATACCACATGTTTATTTTTATTTTATTTTTACAATTTTATTCATGGGAAAAGGGGGGGTGATTTTTTTTCTCCCTTTTTTTTGCAGTGTTATAGCTTCCATAGGGACCTATAACACTGCACACACTGATCTTTTATACTGATCATTGTTATCCCATAGGAGACTATAACACTGCACACACTGATCTTTTATACTGATCATTGTTATCCCATAGGCGGCTATAACACTGCACACACTGATCTCTTACAGTGATCATTGTTATCCCATAGGGGGCTATAGCACTGCACACACTGATCTCTTATACTGATCATTGTTATCCCATAGGGGGCTATAATACTGCACACACTGATCTCTTATACTGATCATTGATATCCCATAGGGGGCTATAACACTGCACACACTGGTCTCTTATACTGATCATTGTTATCCCATAGGAGGCTATAACACTGCACACACTGATCTCTTATACTGATCATTGTTATCCCATAGGGACCTATAACACTGCACACACTGATCTTTTACTCTGATCCCTGTAAAGTCATAGCTTTGCATGGATTAGCAAGATAGGGGCTCGATTGCTCAAGCCTGTAGCTCAGGCTTGGAGCAATCAAACGCCAATCGGACGCGAAGGAGCAAGGTAAGGGGGTCTCCACTCGTGTCCTAGTTGATCGGGACATCTCGATTTTATCATGATGTCCTGATCAGCCCGACTGAGCTGCCGGGAAGCGTTTACTTTCACTTTTAGACACGGCTGTCAACTTTAATCACCACGGCTAAAGGGTTAATAGCACGCGGCACAATGATCGGTGCTGCACACAAGTAGCCCAGGGTCCCGGCTATCATTAGCAACTGGGACCGACCCGGTGTGATGAAAGGTCACGGTGTGACCCCGTTTTAAACGCCGGGATCAGGTGTAGGGCGTACAGGTACGCCCTAAGTCCTTAAGGAGTTAAGTACCGGGACGCGAGGGTGTATTCATATCCCCTCCGTCCCCAACAGGTTAAATCAATTGGTCCCAGAAAGTTAAACAGATTTGTAAATAACTTCTATTAAAAAATCTTAACCCTTCCAGTACTTATTAGCTGCTGAATACTACAGAGGAAATGATTTTCTTTTTGGAACACAGAACTCTCTGCTGATATCTCTGTCCATTTTAGGAACTGTTCAGAGCAGCATATGTTTGCTATGGGACAGTTCTTAAAATGGACAGAGATGTCAGCAGAGAGCTCTGTGGTCGTGATGTCAGTAGAGAGCTCTGTGTTCCAAAAAGAAAATAATTTCCTCTGTAGTATTCAGCAGCTAATAAGCACTGGAAGGATTAAGATTTTTTAATAGAAGCACCGCACAGAGAACTGTGCACACCACGGACACTCAGCCATTGCGGGAGCAATACCCATCGCCTGAGTTACCATTTACAGACCGGTAACAATTTCTAATATTACAGACTGTTTGCTACTGTATCTAAAAGGGACATATCTACCCTAAATACCCAGAAGAGCAATTCTTTAATATATTTGTATGGTACAGATCTTACTCTGCTATTTTATTATCCTATGCCAGGTTTATAGTTTTAATTACTATTGCCTAAATACATTGTTAGGTTGCCTTTTAATATGTATGTTCTTCTCACAAGGGCCCTGTGAGAAGTGTCGAAATCTTATCTATATTTTATAATAAATGATCATTATTATTGAAGCACGATCCACGTATATCCATTTTTATTTACTCACCTAGAAGGTCCGGGCTACATTGTATTTTTTGGTTTTTCCCTTTCTAGCAATTAAGGTATAGTTGCTTGCCCAGTTTGACCTCGGTGCGTAATAGTTGTGAGCTGCACACACCTATATAGTTTTTTCTTCTTTAATTTACAGATCTGTTTAACTTTCTGGCACCAGTTGATTTAAAAAAAAAAAAAATAAGTTTTCCACCGGAGTACCCCTTTAAGGACACAGGTCTGCACAGGAGAAGAAACACAGAGAAGATAAGTGTTATGTGGAGGGGAGGAGGACTCTGTGCACGGGCCGGGGATGTATGGACTGCAGGGGAAGAAATCTCATACTGGGAATAATCTCTAAGGGGGAGATTTATCAAAACCTCTGCAGAGGAAAACTTGCCCAGTTGCCCATAGCAACCAATCAGATCGCATCTTTCATTTTTCACAGGCCTTCATAAAAATAAAAGAAGCGATCTGATTGGTTGCTATGGGCAACTGGGCAAGTTTTCTTCTGCACAGGTTTTGATAAATCTCCCCCTATATGTGAAGGGTGAGGGGGGACTCCTGAATGACGCATGCTGGCAGGGCCATTTGAAGGAATTTGGGGGCCCCAAGCAAAATGAACATGGAGGCCCCCCCCCCCCCCCCTTCACGCACGTCACGCTCTAGGGCCGGCATCAGGACGTAGTAACACTGGCCCTTGAATGCTGGGAGCGCGACGTGAGCGAACGTCGATACAAGGCCCCCACATTAGGTGCAACACAGTTCCCCCCACGTTAGGTGCGGCACAGTTCTCCCCACATTAGGCTAGCAGTGTTCCCCCACATTAGGTGCAGTATAGTTCCCCCACATTAGGCAGTATAGTTCCCATATTAGGTGCAGTATAGTTCCCCACATTAGGTGCAGTATAGTTCCCCACATTAGGTGCAGTATAGTTCCCCCACATTAGGTGCAGTATAGTTCTCCACATTAGGTGCAGTACAGTTCCCCCACATTAGGTGCAGTACAGTTCCCGCACATTAGGTGCAGTACAGTTCCCGCACATTAGGTGCAGTATAGTTCTCCCACATTAGGTGCAGTATAGTTCTCCCCACATTAGGTGCAGTATAGTTCTCCCCACATTAGGTGCAGTATAGTTCTCCCCACATTAGGTGCAGTATAGTTCCCCACATTAGGTGCAGTATAGTTCCCCACATTAGGTGCAGTATAGTTCCCCACATTAGGTGCAGTATAGTTCCCCACATTAGGTGCAGTATAGTTCCCCACATTAGGTGCAGTATAGTTCCCCACATTAGGTGCAGTATAGTTCCCCCACATTAGGTGCAGTATAGTTCCCCACATTAGGTGCAGTATAGTTCTCCACATTAGGTGCAGTATAGTTCTCCACATTAGGTGCAGTATAGTTCTCCACATTAGGTGCAGTATAGTTCTCCACATTAGGTGCAGTATAGTTCTCCACATTAGGTGCAGTATAGTTCTCCACATTAGGTGCAGTATAGTTCTCCACATTAGGTGCAGTATAGTTCCCCACATTAGGTGCAGTATAGTTCCCCCACATTAGGCTGTAGTTCTCCACATTAGGTGCAGTATAGTTCTCCACATTAGGTGCAGTATAGTTCTCCACATTAGGTGCAGTATAGTTCCCCACATTAGGTGCAGTATAGTTCCCCCACATTAGGTGCAGTATAGTTCCCCACATTAGGTGCAGTATAGTTCCCCCACATTAGGTGCAGTATAGTTCCCCCACATTAGGTGCAGTATAGTTCCCCCACATTAGGTGCAGTATAGTTCCCCCACATTAGGTGCAGTATAGTTCCCCCACATTAGGTGCAGTATAGTTCCCCCACATTAGGTGCAGTATAGTTCCCCACATTAGGTGCTGTATAGTTCCCCCCCACATTAGGTTGGCAGTATAGTTCTCCCCACATTAGGTGCAGTATAGTTCTCCCCACATTAGATGCAGTATAGTCCCCCACATTAGGTGCAGTATAGTCCCCCACATTAGGCGCAGTATAGTTCTCCACATTAGGTTCGCAGTTTAGTTCCCCCACATTAGGTGCAGTATAGTTTCCCCACATTAGGTGCAGTGTAGTCCCCCACATTAGGTTGGCAGTATTGTTTACCCCACATTAGGTGCAGTATAGTCCCCCCACAGACATACAGCCTCCAGCCATACAGTGTATGGCTGGAGACTGTATGCCTGTTTACTGCCCTACATCAGTGCTCCGACCACTGCTCCTCTGGTGCGGCCACCATAGCAGTAGGTCCTGGGACTGGAGGAGCGGTGCACGGAGCACTGAAGCTGATGTCCTGTTCGCTGCTCCGCTCCCCCGCGTTACTTTCCAGTGGGCGCACGCACGGGACGGGGCAATTGTCTTGTCCCCCCCCCCCTGGATCTGCCACTGCATGCATTATATACACACACACACACACAACACACTGTACACATTACATACTGTACATGCCTTATAGACACACAACACACTGTACACATTACATACTGTACATGCATCGTACACACTGTACACATTACATACTGTACATGCATGCTTCATACACACACAACACACTGTACATGCATGCTTCATACACACACAACACACTGTACACATTACATACTGTACATGCATGCTTCATACACACACAACACACTGTACACATTACATACTATACATGCATCATATACACACAACATACTGTACATGCATGCTTTATACACACACAACATACTGTACACATTACACACTGTACATGCATCATACACACAAACACTGTACACATTACATACTGTACATGCTTCATACACACACAACACACTACACATTACATACTGTACATGCATGCTTCATACACACAACACACTGTACACATTACATACTATACATGCATCATACACACACACCATACTGTATACATTACATACTGTACATGCATGCTCCATACATACACACAACACACTGTACACATTACATACATCATACACACATACTGTACACATTACATACTGTACATGCATCATACACACAACATACTGTACACATTACATACTATACATGCATCATACACACACACCATACTGTATACATTACATACTGTACATGCATGCTCCATACATACACACAACACACTGTACACATTACATACATCATACACACATACTGTACACATTACATACTGTACATGCATCATACACACAACATACTGTACACATTACATACTGTACATGCATGCTTCATGCACACATACTGTACACATTACATACTGTATATGCATGCTTCATGCACACAGATACTGTACACATTACCTACTATACATGCATCATACACACAACATACTGTACACATAACATACCGTACATGCATCATACACACACACAGATACTGTACACATTACATACTATACATGCTTCATACACACACACAAACTGTACACATTACATACTGTACATGCATCATACACACTCACTGTACACATTACATACTGTACATGCATCACACACACACACTACACATTACATACTGTACATGCATCATACACACATACTGCACATGTGTCATACACACACACTGTACACATTACATACTATACATGCATCATACACACAACATACTGTACACATTACATACTATACATGCATCATACACACAACATACTGTACACATTACATACTGTACATGCATCACACACTGTACACATTACATACTATACATGCTTCATACACACACACTGTACACATTACATACTGTACATGCATCATACACACATACTGTACACATTACATACTGTACATGCATCATACACACATACTGTACACATTACATACTGTACATGCATCATACACACATACTGTACACATTACATACTGTACATGCGTCATACACACACACTGTACACATTACATACTGTACATGCGTCATACACACACATAATGTACACATTACATACTGTACATGCGTCATACACACACACTGTACACATTACATACTATACATGCATCATACACACAACATCCTATACACATTACATACTATACATGCATCATACACACAACATATTGTACACATTACATACTGTACATGCATCACACACACACACACTGTACACATTACATGCTACACATGCTTCATACACACACACACACTGTACACATTACATACTGTACATGCATCACACACACTACACATTACATACTGTACATGCATCACACACACACAAACACTGTACACATTACATACTGTACATGCTTCATACACACACAACACACTGTACACATTACATACTGTACATGCATGCTTCATACACACACAAAACACTACACATTACATACTGTACATGCATCATGCACACACATACTGTACACATTACATACTGTACATGCATCATACACACACACTGTACACATTACATACTGTACACGCATCATACACAAACACTGTACACATTACATACTGTACATGCATCATACACACATACTGTACACATTACATACTGTACATGCATCATACACACACTGTACACATTACATACTATACATGCATCATACACACAACATACTGTACAAATTACATACTGTACATGCATGCTTCATACACACATACTGTACACATTACATACTGTACATGCATCATACACACACTGTACACATTACATACTGTACATGCATCATACACACAACATGCTGTACACATTACATACATCATACACACACACACTGTACACATTACATACTGTACATGCTTCATACACACACCATACTGTCTACATTACATACTGTACATGCATCATACACACACTGTACACATTATATACTATACATGCATCATACACACACACAACATACTGTACATGCATGCTTCATACACACACAACATACTGTACATATTACATAATGTACATGCTTGCTTCATACACACAACATACTGTACACATTGCATACTGTACATGCATGCTTCATACACACACAACATACTGTACTCATTACATACTATACATGCATCATACACACACACACACACACACTGTACACATTACATACTATACATGCATCATGCACACACACACACTGCACACATTACATACTGTACATGCATCATACACACACATACTGTACACATTACATACTGTACATGCATGCTTCATACACACACAACATACTTTACACATTACATAGTATACATGCATCATATACACACATACAGTACACATTACATACTGTACATGCATCATACACACACAATGTACACATTACGTACTGCACATGCATCATACACACACACAGTACACATTACATACTGTACATGCATGCTTCATACACACACACATTGCATACTGTACATGCTTCATACACACACATACTGTACACATTACCTACTGTACATGCATCATACACACATACTGTACACATTACCTACTGTACATGCATCATACACACACATACTGTACACATTACATACTGTACATGCTTCATACACACATACTGTACACATTACATACTGTACATGTTTCATACACACAGATAGAATAGATCAGTGTTTCTCAACCACAATGCCTACAGAGGTGGCAAAACTATAAATCCCACCATGCCCAGACAGCCTTTGGCGGTCTGGGCAAACTGGGAGTTTTAGTTTTGCAACAACTGGAGGCACCCTGGTTGGGAAACACTGATATAGATACACACATGCACTTTACATATAGTCATCCATAGTAGTAGCACACACACAGGCACAGTACATAGACATACACATATGTACATACACCCCATATATATATATATATATTATATCCACACATACAATATATATATATATATATAAGGATTCCTCCTTGGGGATTAGCTCCGGGATTGTCCTGGACACTGCCACGGGACACGTTTCCACTCAATAAACCCGCAGACAAAGGTTATTCATGCACGCCTGGCATCTTGCCAGCTTTATTTAGTCAGGTTGCAGGTAAAACAAAACATAACGCAGGAACAAACCAAAGTCCTAGACCGTCTGGTCACTGACTACACATACCAGCATGCCCTGACTACTATCTGGTGAGCTACCCTCAGCCAGCATAAAACATGTGCCCCTGCAACCTGTTACTCACAGTTCACACCACGTCTTCACTTCTTGGACCGCTCACAGTTCGCTGTGTGTTTCCTCAACAGGGTCCGTGTGTCTCCCCCTACAGCGATGTGCTGTTACCCAGGGAGAGCCCCAACTATTCTGTTCATTTCCTTTTAAACACACACTTTCCCTTCCTGATACCTCATTAATCAGGCCACAGGTGGCGCATTCTGCAGAGATAGCAAGGGAAATGCACCCTTTCCTTGCCACACTGCCACAATATATATATATATATATATATATATATATATATATATATATATATGCAGGGGCACCTACCTTAGTCAGGCCCCATGTTGTACAGCCTCTGCGGTCTCCTTTCCTCACAGCTCTGTGCTTCTCTCCTCCCCCTCCCCCTCCTCCTGCTCAGATGGCTGAAGGCTGAGAGAAGAGTCCGGGCTGAGGAAAGATACCAAGTGCAGCGGGGGTGGGGGGAGCGTGATTGTGGTGAGGTGAGAAGAACTCCAAAGCTGCAAATGAGTTTATTTTTTTTTAAATGTCAGACATTTGGGGGCCCTCTTGTTTGACTGGGTGCCTGGGTCCCGGAGCACAAACTCCCAGAGCAGGATTGTTAATCGCTACAGGATAGGCAAGCACTGGCTGTGCTCGGGGGCCCCCAGCCAGCTCGGGGCCCCAAGCAATTGCATGGTTTGCCTGTCCTGTAGCGACGGGCCTGCATGCTGGGAGTTGTAGTCCCTGTTGTGTGTGTGTATGCTAGTGTTTACAAATCAGTTTTCCTCCAGCTGTTGCAAAACTACAACTCCCAGCATGCACTGCCAGACTTTGGGCATGCTGGGAGTTGTAGATTTGCAACAGCTGGAGGCACACTGGTTGGGAAACACTGTTCTAGCCTATTCAGCATACACATCATGTTACACCAGTATTTCCCAACCAGTGTGCCTCCTGCTGTTGCAAAACTACAACTCCTAGCATGCCCAAAGACTGTCAGGGCATGCTGGGAGTTGTAGTTTTGCAACACCTGGAGTCACCCTGGTTGGGAAACACTGGTGTATTCCCTACAGAGGTGTGGTGAACTACAACTCCCAGGAGACTACAGAGGCAGCATGCTGGTGTTATACCATAGACTAAAGACTCCTGAATGACACATGCTGGGATTTGTAGTCCCTTTTGTGTGTGTATGCCAGTGTATCCCAAACAGGGCTGATTATTAGACATGTGCAATTCGTTTTGGAACGAATACTTAACGAATTTTCCAGTTTTCGGGAGTTCGTTACAATCCGAATGCAGGAAAAAATTTTTTTTTTATATTTCCGAAAAAGGATACAAATACGAATACACAGTTAACTAATGCATTTGTTAAATAACGCATAACGAATAATGCATGTTAACGAATAACGACTGCATTCGTTATCAGTAAACCGAATGTAAGGAAAACTTGCCTTTCTACACAGAGAAAACTGCAAAAAAAGATGAAAACAACTAGAAACCTAAGGTAACACCTGCTACTTATTACAAGAGGATAAGCAAGTGAAACTAATGTGCATTTCGTTTAGTAATGAATGCTAAATTTAACGAATTTTACAGATATAACGAAAGATCCGAATTAACGAATGCATTCGATGTTATTGACGAATGCATCCGAAAACGAAAAATATTTTTACGGATGCATACAAAAAACAAAACAAATATGAGGAATGCACAGCATTCCGAATATTCACAGAACCGAAAATTTTTGAAAATGAAGACAAACGAAAAGAAACTACATTTTTGGTTCTGCACATGTCTACTGATTATATTAGTGTGCTGTGTATAAGGGGGCTGACCCGGGAAAATAGTAGGATGGGTAAAGGGCGGAACAAACAAACAAAAAAAAAGGAGCCGCCCCAAACCAGCAAGGCATGTGGCATTTGGAGTTTTCAGCACAGCAAGAAACAGGAAATAGAGGCCAAGATAGGAAAACAAAGTGGGGGATAAAAAGACAACAAAGAACGGAAGTAGAGTAGGCTAAACAACAAGAATAGAAATGAAACAAAACACATAGGGTAAGTCAAAAACGGAAAAACACGTTGACCACCGGAGTACCCCTTTAAAGTTCAGCAACAATTTTCCAATTTTTCACAAAATTTTTCAGGGACCAGTTTAATTTTGAAGTGGATTTGAAGGGCCTTATTAGAAATACCCCATAAATGACCCCATTATTAAACTGCACCCCTCAAAGTATTTAAAATGACATTCAGAAAGTGTGTTAACCCTTTAAGTGTTTCACACACAGCAATAGCAGCAAGGTGAAGGAGAAAATTCAAAATCTTCATTTTTTAGGGTGCATGCACACCACGTTTTTGCAATACAGTTCCTGTATCAGGTTTTTGATCAAAAACGGATTCCTCAAAACCGGACTAAACTGTATAAAAATGCGTGTACAAATTTTAACCCATATACGGTTGAAAACCGCATACGGTTTGAAAAATGATGTCCGGTTGCATCCGTTTAAAAAAAAAAAAAAAAACGTATACGTTTTTAACTTTCCCCTTCATTTTGAATAAAGTTTCACTTGTTTGATTGAAATTCCAAGAAAAAAAACTGAGCAAAGTCAAAAACCATATGGTGAAAACCGTATGGAACCGTACGCACATACAGTTCTGTACGGTTCCCATTGACTCCCATGTTAAAAAAACGTATATGGTTTAATACAGTTTTTCACCCGGACCAAGAAACGTGGGAGACTACGGTTTTCGGTACGGGTAAAAAACTTTACAAAATCGTATAAGACACAAAACGGACTAAACCGGATGATGCGTTTGACATACGGTTTACAATGTTAAGTCAATGCATACGGTTTTCTATACGGTTCCATATGGTTTTTAACTTGAAACCGTATACGGGAACTGTATAGCAAAAACGTGACGTGCATGCGCCCTAACACTCGCATGTTCTTGTCTTTGAAATTTTACAAGGGCTAAAAGGAGAAAAAGCCCCCCAAAATGTGTAACCCAATTTCTCTCAAGTAAGGAAATACCTCATATGTGGATGTCAAGTGTTCGGCGGGCGCAGTAGAGGGCTCAGAAGGGAAGGAGCGACAATGGGATTTTGGAGAGTGAGTTTTTCTGAAATGGCATTTGGAGGACATGTCACATTTAGGAAGCCCCTATGGTGTCAGAACAGCAAAAAAAAAAAAAAAAAAAACACATGGCATACTATTTTGGAAACTACACCCCTCATGGAACGTAACAAGGGGTACAGTGAGCATTAACACCCCACAGGTGTTTGACGACTTTTCATTAAAATCTGATGTGTAATTTTGTCATTTTACAATCCACTGTTCAAAACACCTGTGATGTGTAGATACTCGCTGTACCCCTTATTATGTTCCTTGAGGGGTGAAGTTTCCATAATTATGGCACTTGAGGGGGGCCCGCTGTTCTGGCACCATGGTAGCTCTGTAAACGCTCAAGGCCCCTGACTCTGATTCCAGCAAAATTCTCGAAAAGCTGAATGGCGCTCCTGCTCTTCTGAGACCTGGTGTGCACCTACAGAGTAGTTTACATTCAAATATGAGGTATGTCCTTACTCCAAAGAAATTTATTTACAAATTGTGGGGGCATTTTCTCCTATTACCACTTGTGAAAATGAAAAATTTCGGGTAACCCCATCATTTTAGTGTAAAAAATAACATTTTTCCTTTTCACATCCCACTTTAGTGAACATTTATCAAACACCAGTGGGGTGTTAAGGCTCACTGTACTGCTTGTTACGTTCCTTGAAGGGTGTAGATTTCAAAATAGTATGCCATTTTTTTTTCTTGCTGTTCTGGCACCATAGGGGCTTCCTAAATGTGACCATCTTAGCAAAATTTGCTTTCCAAAAGCCAAATGTGACTCCTCTTCTGAGCATTGTAGTGTGCCTGCAGAGCACTTCATGTCCAAACATGGGGTATTTCTATACTCAGAATTTTTTTTTACTCTTAGTACCCCTTGTACAAATGGTAAAAGTGGAAAAAAAACTGCATTTTAGTGAAAAATATATAAATTTAATTTACACATCTGAAGTCGTCAAACATTTGTGAGGTGTTAAGGCTTACTGTACCCCTTGTTACGTTTCTTTAGGGGTGTCGTTTCCAAAACATTATGCCATGTGTTTTTTTTTCTGCTGTCCTGGCACCATAGGGGCTTCCTAAATGGGACATGCCCCCCAAAATTCCAAAGTAAAAAAAAGCGTATTTTTGGTCACTTTTTACACCATTAAAAAATGAATAAAAAGTGATCAAAAAGTCCGATCAAAACAAAAATCATACTGATAAAAACTTCAGATCACGGCGCAAAAAATGAGCCCTCATACCGTCCTGTACGTGGAAAAATAAAAAGGTTATAAGGGTCAGAAGATGACATTTTTAAACGTATAAATTTTCCTGCATGTAGTTATGTTTTTTTCCAGAAGTACGAGAAAATCAAACCTATATAAGTAGGGGATCATTTTAACTGTATGGACCTACAGAATAATGATAATGTGTAATTTTTACCCCCAAAATTTACAAAATGAGATTTTTTCTTTGATTTTGTCACACAATGATTTTTTTTCCGTTTTGCCGTGAATTTTTGGGTAAAATGACTAATGTCACTGCAAAGTAGAATTGGTGACGCAAAAAATAAGCCATAATATGGATTTTTAAGTGGAAAATTGAAAGGGTTATGATTTTTAAAAGGTAAGGAGGAAAAAACGAAAGTGCAAAAACGGAAAAACCCTGCGTACTTACGGGGTTAAAGTGACAGTGATTAGATGTGCAAAAAATGCTCTGGTCCTTAAGGTCATAATGGGCTGTGTCCTTAAGGGGTTA
Organism: Hyla sarda; assembly: GCF_029499605.1. NCBI lineage: Eukaryota > Metazoa > Chordata > Amphibia > Anura > Hylidae > Hyla > Hyla sarda. The sequence continues at coordinate 209,765 of NW_026607617.1, forward strand.
AACATACAAATTTTATTTTAAAAGTTAGATTTAAAAAAAAAACAAAACATTACAATAATAAAAAAAAGTATGTAACCATGGGTGTCATTTTAATCGTATTGATCCACAAAATAATTAATAATTTTTACTGTAAAGTGTACAGCGTGAAAACGAGACCTACCACAATTTGCTAAATTGCAGTTTTCTTTTCAATTTCCCCACACAAATAATATTTTTTTGGTTGCGCTATACATTTTATGGTAAAGTGAGTGATGTCATTACAAAGCACAATTGGTCACACAAAAACAAAGCCCTAATATTGGTTTTTGGATGAAAATTTAAAAAGACTTTATGATTTTTAGAAGGTGAGGAGGAAAAAATAAAACTGCAAAAATAAAATTAGCCAAATCCTTAAAAGGGGTTCTCCGCTGCACATAGTTGCCACCACACCCACTTGACACTATCTGAACCAAATACGTTTATTTCAGTCTCATCAGACCACAGAACATGGCTCCGGTAGTCCATGTCCTTAGTCTACTTGTCTTTAGCAAACTGTTTGTGGCCTTTCTTGTGCCTCATCTTTAGAAGAAGCTTCCTTCCTCGATGACAGTCATGCAGACTAATTTGATGCAGTATGCAGTGTTTGTTCTGAGCACTGAAAGGCTTGCCACCCACCCCGTCAATGTCTTCAGCAAGGCTGGCAGCACTCATACGTCTATTTCCCAGCATCTGCATATGACGCTGAGCATGTGTACTCAACTTCTTTGGTCAACCATGGTGAGGCCTGTTCTGAGTTGAACCTGTCCTATGAAACCACTATATGGTCTTGCCCACCATGCTACAGCTTAGTATTAGGGTCTTGGCAATCTTTGTATAGCCTAGACCATCTTTATGTAGAGCAAATATTCTTTTTCAGATCTGCAGAGAATTTTTGCCAAGAGGTGCCAGTCACTTATTTGAGATCAAAATACTAATGATAGTGTGCGCTGAGTGGGACTTTATTGTGTAGTGGTGGTAACCAATGGCAACCAATTAACTCTATAGAAGCGTACCTGTCTATTCTATTACGTAAATCCTCCTATGTGGATGGTGATAAGAGCTTTTTGCATAATAGGTGTCTATAAGAAAGAAACAAATATTTATTGATGATGTTTTATTCATATGGGAAGGGGGTGGGGCACCGAGTCTGACTACCTTTTTAACTAACATTCAGGAAAATGACTTCATTTTAAACTTCACAGCATCATACAGTCAGACATCAGTACAATTTTTTGATTTAACCATGAACATCCGGAACAATCAGATTCACACGCGTATTATAAACCTATGGACAGTTGTCATTTACCAGATTGGTTAAAGAACCTACCCAGGAGTCAGTTTTTAAGATTGCGTAGGAACTGGACAGAAGTGGCGCAGTATGATCAGGAAGCTGATCTATTAACCCCTTAAGGACGCAGCCCCTTTTCACCTTAAGGACTGAGCCCTTTTTCGCAATTCTGATCACCGTCGCTTTACGAATTAATAACTAGAAAATGGTTTTACCGAATATTCTGATTCTGAGATTTTTTTTTTTAGTGACATATTCTTCTTTATTTTGGTGGTAAATTTTCAGAGATACTTGCATCCTTTTTTGGTGAAAAATCCCAAAATGTCATGAAAATTTTGAAAATGTTGCATAATTCTAACTTTGAAGCTCTCTACGGAAAATGGAAAATGGAAAGGAAAAGGGATATTCCAAATAAATTTTATTTTTATTCACAAATACAATATGTCCACTTTATGTTGGCATCATAAAATTGACATATTTTTGCTTTTTGAAAAAATTAGAGGGCTTCAAAGTAGAGCAGCAATTTTCAAAAATGTCATGAAAATTGCTAAATCTGAAGGGACAGATGTTACAGAACTACAATTCCCAGCATGCCTGGGCAGTCTAGGCATGCTAAGAGTTCTAGTTTGGCAACATCTGGAGGGCTACCGTTTGGGCACCACTGTAACAGTGGTCTCCAAACTGTGACCCTCCAGATGTTGCAAAACTACAACTCCCAGCATGCCCAGACAGCCTTTGGCTGTCTGGGCATGCTGGGAGTTGCAGTTTGGCCTTCCTAGTTGTTGCCACAGTAAAGATCACCTTACTTTCACTTTCATCCCCCCCCCCACCGTCATTTCCCTACCTGAGCCAGGATCCAGCAGTCTCCAGCGAAGATCAGCAGTTCCCAGGCATCTTCTCCTACAGGTACCGGCCTCCATCTTCTCCCCATGTTCCCCTCGACATCCAGGGGTGGGGGTTATTTTGCTGTCCTGGCACCATATGGGCTTCCTAAATGCGACATGCCCCCCAAGCAAAATTTGCTCTCAAAAAGCCAAATATGACTCCTTCTCTTCTGAGCATTGTAGTTCGCCCATAGTGCACTTCAGGTCAACTTATGGGGTACCTCCATACTCAAAAGAGATGGGGTTACAAATTTTGGGGGGTATTTTCTGCTATTAACCCTTGCAAAAATGTGAAATTTGGGGGGGGGGAAACACACATTTTAGTGAAATATTTTTTTTTTTAAGTATGCAAAAGTCGTGAAACACCTGTGGGGTATTAAGGCTCACTTTATTCCTTGTTATGTTCCTCAAGGGGTCTAGTTTCCAAAATGGTTTGGCATGTAGGGGGGTTTTGCTGTTCTGGCACCATAGAGGCTTCCTAAATGCAACATGCCCCCCAAAAACCATTTCAGAAAAACATACTCTCCAAAATCCCCTTGTCTCTCCTTCGCTTCTGAGCCCTCTACTGCGCCTGCCGAACACTTTACGTAGACATATGAGGTATGTGCTTACTCGAGAGAAATTGGGCTACAAATATAAGTATACATCTTCTTCTTTTACCCCTTGTAAAAATTTTAAAATTGGGTCTACAAGAACATGCAAGTGTAAAAAATGAAGATTGTGAATTTTCTCCTTCACTTTGCTGCTATTCCTGTGAAACACCTAAAGGGTTAAAACGCTGACTGAATGTCATTTTGAATACTTTGGGGGGGGGGGGGGGGGTTCAGTTTTTATAATGGGGTCATTTGTGGGGTATTTCTAAGATGAAGACCCTTCAAATCCACTTCAAACCTGAACTGGTCCCTGAAAAATAGTGAGTTTGGAAATTTTGTGAAAAATTGGAAAATTGCTGCTGAACTTTGAAGCCCTCTGGTGTCTTCCAAAAGTAAAAACACGTCAATTTTATGATTCAAACATAAAGTAGACATATTGCATATGTGAATTAAAAAAAAGTATTTGGAATATCCATTTTCCTTACAAGCAGAGAGCTTCAAAGTTAGAAAAATGCAAAATTTTCAAATTTTTCATCAAATTTGGGGATTTTTCACCAAGAAAGGATGCAAGTTACCACAAAATGTTACCACTATGTTAAAGTAGAATATGTCACGAAAAAACAATCTCGGAATCAGAATGATAACGAAAAGCATTCCAGAGTTATTAATGTTTAAAGTGACAGTGGTCAGATGTGCAAAAAATGGCCGGGTCCTAAGGTGTAAAATGGCTGGGTCCTTAACCCCTTAAGGACTGAGCCCTTTTTCACCTTAAGGACTCGGCCATTTTTTGCAAATCTGACCACTGTCACTTCAAACATTAATAACTCTGGAATGCTTTTAGTTATCATTCTGATTCCGAGATTGTTTTTTCGTGACATATTCTACTTTAACTTAGTGGTAAAAATTTTTGGTAACTTGCATCCTTTCTTGGTGAAAAATCCCAAAATTTTATGAAAAATTTGAAAATTTAGCATTTTTCTAACTTTGAAGCTCTCTGCTTGTAAGGAAAATGGATATTCCCCCCCAAAAATTTTTTATTCACATATACAATATGTCTACTTTATGTTTGCATCAAAAAATTGATGAGTCTTTACTTTTGGAAGACACCAGAGGGCTTCAAAGTTCCGCAGCAATTTTCCAATTTTTCACAAAATTTTTAAACTCGCTTTTTTCAGGGACCAGTTCAGGTTTGAAGTGGATTTGAAGGGTCTTCATATTAGAAATACCCCATAAATGACCCCATTATAAAAACTGCACCCCCCAAAGTATTCAAAATGACATTCAGTAAGCGTTTTAACCCTTTAGGGGTTTCACAGGAATAGCAGCAAAGTGAAGGAGAAAATTCACAATCTTCATTTTTTACACTCGCATGTTCTTGTAGACCCAATTTTTGAATTTTTGCAAGGGGTAAAAAGGAGAAAATTTTTACTTGTATTTGAAACCCAATTTCTCTAGAGTAAGCACATACCTCATATGTCTATGTTAATTGTTCGGCGGGCGCAGTAGAGGGCTCAGAAGGGAAGGAGTGTCAAATGGTTTTTGGGGGGCATGTCACCTTTAGGAAGCCCCTATGGTGCCAGAACAGCAAAAAAAAAACACATGGCATACCATTTTGGAAACTAGACCCCTCGGGGAACGTAACAAGGGGTAATGTGAACCTTAATACCCCACAGATGATTCACGACTTTTGCATATGTAAAAAAAAAAAAAAAATTTTTACCTAAAATGCTTGGTTTCCCTAAAATTTTACATTTTTGAAAAGGGTAATAGCAGAAAATACCCCCCAAAATTTGAAGCCCAATTTCTCCCGATTCAGAAAACACCCCATATGGGGGTGAAAAGTGCTCTGCTGGCGCAATACATGTCTCAGAAGAGAAGGATTCCCATTTGGCTTTTTTAAAGGAAATTTTGCTCTGGGGGCATGCCGCATTTGGGAAGCCCCTATGGTGCTAGGACAGCAAAAAAAAAACCACATGGCATACCATTTTGGAAACTAGACCCCTCGGGGAACGAAACAAGGGGTAAAGTGAACCTTAATACCCTACAGGTGTTTCACGACTTTTGCATATGTAAAAAAAAATAAAAAAATTTACCTAAAATGCTTGGTTTCCCAAAATATGTACATTTATACAAAGGGTTAAAGCAGAAAATACCCCCCAAAATTTGAAGCCCAATTTCTCCCGATTCAGAAAACACCCCATTTGGGGGTGAAAAGTGCTCTGCTGGCGCACTACAGGTCTCCGAAGAGAAGGAGTCACATTTGGCTTATGTAAAAAAAAAAAAATGGGTTTCACAACCAGTGTGCCTTCAGCTGTTGCAAAACTACAACTCTCAGCAGTCACCGACAGCCAACGGGCATGCTGGGAGTTGTAGTTATGCAACCAGCAGATGCACCACTACAACTCCCAGCATGCACTTTAGCTGTTTGTGCAAGCTGGGAGTTGTAGTTACACAACAGCTGAAGGTACACTTTTCCATAGAAAAAATGTGCCTCCAGCTGTTGCAAAACCATAAGTCCCAGCATGCCCATAAGGGAATGCTGGGAGTTGTGGTGGTCTGCCTCCTGCTGTTGCATAACTACAGCTCCCAGCATGCCCTTTTTGCATGCTGGGAGCTGTTGCTAAGCAACAGCAGGAGGCTGTAACTCACCTCCTGCTGCTGCTCCATCGCAGGACTGTCCCTCGCCGCCACCGTCGCTCCTGGGGCCCCGATCACAACATGGACGCCGGGGATCGGGGTCCCCAGCACCCGGGGTCGTCTTCCCGCACCCGCTCACGCCCTCCGGAAGAGGGGCGGAGCGGGTGCGGGAGTGACACCCGCAGCAGGCGCCCTGATTGGTCGGCCGGTAATCCGGCCGACGAATCAGGGCGATCGTGAGGTGGCACCAGTGCCACCTCACCCCTGCAGGCTCTGGCTGTTCGGGGCCGTCAGAGACGGCCCCGAACAGCCAGTAATTCCGGGTCACCGGGTCACTGGAGACCCGATTGACCCGGAATCGCCGCAGATCGCTGGACTGAATTGTCCAGCGATCTGCGGCGATCGCCGACATGGGGGGGCTTAATGACCAGGGGGGGCGATATGCCGGGATGCCTGCTGAACGATTTCAGCAGGCATCCGGCTCCGGTCCCCAACCGGCTAGCGGTGGGGACCGGAATTCCCACGGGCGTATGGATACGCCCTGCGTCCTTAAGGACTCGGAATGCAGGGCGTATCCATACGCCCTGCGTCCTTAAGAGGTTAAGGGGTTAAAGTCATCTAATTGTTTATTGATTATAAATAATGCGCATTGAAGGGGATTTTTCCCAATTTTTATGAAAGAGCTCTGTATATTTTTATTCTTTTACATTTTGTTTTTGGTGAGAATGTGGGCCCTGTGTGCTGTATGTCTGTATTGTTACATGTTACATTTGTCTTGTATGTCTCTTGTAAAGTAACGCAGAAAGCCAGTGAGACACTGGTTGCTCAAAAGTTGTTGAGGAATGACTATACCAAAGGGAGGAAAAAAAGCCAGACTCAAAGGGGTGGGGACCAGTGACATAGAGGAGTGGGAGGAGAAAGGAGGGGCTTATATGGACAGAACAGCCTTGGTCTACTGAAACACAGTCCCATTAGATTGAGGAAACTACATATCTACTGTTTAAACTTGAATGTGTTATAGTACCTGCATACAAAATGTGATATACCTATACAGTCTACATTTTATTTATTTGAATAACATCAATTTTGAGTGGATAACTTTATAATGATAATGTAGTTTGATAATTTATAATGATAAATCAGTTTTCTGATTGTCTTAAACGAAAGGTAAAAAAAATTTCAAGAGCCATGATAGGATATCAGGGGATCCATGGTTGATGCTGAGTTATAAATGTAAGTTTGTTACAAGTAATGTAAAGATGTAATACACAAGACAGGATATATGGTGACTACATGCAGAATTAAGTTCTACTGCAATAAACCACTCGATCTGAGCTGGTGGTTCAGAGAAGTAGAGTTGAAGGTATTCACTGAGATGTGTAAGATATCTGAAGGTATGACACAATGAGTACGGGTACACTTTAATTACCACCCACAAGTATGGGCCTATTGAAGTAAAAGTGTTCTTGAATCCTTGAGCGACTCAATATGTAGTTTGTAATTCAAGGCCACCCCCAGGATGAAGGATATCGCCGAAACGTATGTTGGGGTGGCGTCAATCCTGCTGCACAGGTCACCTTATACTCTGCTTAGGTTTGTACTGTATATTACTCATGCACTTTGCACTTATTTAATTTCCTCTTATGCTGCTAAGTCCTTGGTCCATGTGACTCTGTACACTTACCTTTGTAATTGCATTTATTATTATGTTTACAAGTGCGGCAGCGGTGAGGCCTCTTTTTTGTCCTTGCTCCCCTTTGTGTGTGTTTCTTCCCTACTGTAATTACCATTTAATAAAAATATCATTTTTTAATTTCTCATATTAAATGACTCTATTGCTTTTGTGTTGTGTTTTCTAGTTTAGAGTTCATATATTTTGCCCTTAACCTACTCAATTCACCTTGTTCCACTTAATACTAGTATGTATATGTAGTACATACATACATAGATACCTTTAGCCTGGTAGAATCATTGAGGTAAGTTGCTATTCGTGTTATTTTCTTTGTAATTCAAGTTTTCAAAGTCTGAGAGCGGCTAGAGAAAGTGGCCATCGTAAAGATCAGAGACACATGAAGGAAACAGCCCTAGAAGCCAAGGGGACTGAATGGTGAAGGAGGCTGCCAAGGCTGCAGTGCTCCTGTTCCCCCACAAAGGGTACAAAGTGTACAGGTGGTTGTGGAATTTTCTGGTTAGTAGCGTTAAGCGGCATAGGCCATATTCGAATTCGTGATATTTCGCGAATATATGGACGAATATTCGTCATATATTTATTCGCATTCATTTTCGCATATGGGAGAATTAGCATATGCGAAAATTAACATAAGCGAAAATTTGCATATGCGGAAATTAGCATAAGCGAAAATTCGCATATGCGGAAATTATCATATGGAAATTTTTGCAAATGCGAAAATTCGTATGCCAGTTTCACACAGTAGTATTAGAGCCTTCTTTACACCACACAAGCTGGAAGTAGAGAGGGATCATCACTGTGATGTGTACTGTGAAAAAAAAATAATATATATTCGTAATTGCGAATATATAGTGCTATATTCGCAAATTTGCGAATATGCCATATTCGCTAATAAAATTTGCATTGCGAATATTCACGAGCAACACTACTGGTTAGGTCTCTTGCAGGAACCAGCTATGCATGCTGAGAGAGACCAATGGAAGAAGAAAGAGGTGGTACAGGGCAAAGACGGCATCCGGAGAGAGTGGGTAAGAAAATGTATGTGCCAGCAGTTTTGTACACAATGGTAACATATATGACCCCATACACTAAGCAGAGGGGAGCTATGTGCATAGTAATGTCAGTACATTGGGTCGCCTCAGGATTCAACAATGCAGAAAGAAGGTTTGTAAGGACGTCATCATTTACATCTGACATATGATCTAGGTAAAAACAATAAAGGTACCTAACCAACACATTCCATAATTAGAGATGAGCGAACCGAAGATGACGAACCCGAATTGGTTACGAATTTCATGAAAAATTCGAATTGCAACTAATGCGAATATCGCCGCGATTCTATCGCACAAATCGCTTCATTAAACTCCATTTTACAGCATTCCAGGCTATTGGAGAGCTAAGATGGCGGATCCACATGTGAGTACATGGGGCAGGGGATTATGGGAGGGCGGGAAACAGCGGTGGGAATGAAGGTAGGCGGGCTGACCCTGAATCACATGTGAGATGCAGCCTATCAGTGTTCACTGACCCCTGTGATGTCACAGCCCCTATATAATCGTCGGCCATCTTGCCTCTCTTCATTTCATCTATGCAGTCAGATGGAGAGGACGGGACTGTGTGTGTGTGAATAGCTCATACCACAGCGTTACACTGCAACTGCTAGTCACAACAGCATTAGGGAAAGGCAGGAGTGCAGAGTGCTGGGCTGTTACTCTGAGAAGGATCATTGATTGCTAAACCTCCTATTCACGTTATTGAGCATTGCAGCAGAGAGGGGCAGATAGCTGTCAGCTGCCTCATACACATCTCCAAGCTGCCTGAACTTTGTCAACCATCTAATCTCCTCATTTTTCAGTGCAATTCAGTGTTTTTTTTCTTTTTGCTTGGGAAATCTTCTGCTGCTCAGAATTGTGTGACAGAGTGCAATATAGGGTTTAATCCCTGTATTTTTTTTATTGTGGTGCTGCACTGTTGGGTCCTGCTCCTGTTCAGAAATACGTTCTTTTTCAGCGGACTGTAGTGCATTTGTCTGCCCTCATACGTGCATAATACATGCCTACATCAAAGCAATCTACTATTCTGTATCTGTAACAAGTCTAGATACAGGGAAAGTCCTGACTCCTGGCAAAAGTATTCACCTGCTGGTGTTTTTAAAAAATACAGATTTTTTTCTGCGTATTGTTGCGCATATTACTGCCCTCATCAGTGCATACCGCATACGTACATCCAAGTAGTGTACCATTTTGTACCTGTTAATCTGTCAAGGGCCTACATACTGTGAAAGTCCAAACAATAGTATTAACCGTCTGGTGTTTTACAAAAATACAGTTTTTTTCTGCGTATTATTGCACATATTTCTCCCCTCATCAGTGCATACCGCATACGTACATCCAAGTATTTTACCATTTTGAACCTGTTAATCTTTCAAGGGCCTACATACTGTGAAAGTCCAAACAATAGTATTCACCGGCTGGTGTTTTACAAAAATTCTAATTTTTTTTCTGCGTATTGTTGCGCATATTTCTGCCCTCATCAGTGCATACCAGATATGTATATGCAAGTGTGGCGGAAGCAACCTCGCCACTGTTCAATGGAGAAGCCTGGTTGCCCGCCTCCTACCTGCTGACTATGGCCACATGTAAATTTGTACTTTGAAATAACTGATTTGGGCATGTTGTATTATATTATGCTGCTACTGGCCCTTTAAGAACCATCTGGGGATATACTGTGGAGTTACTGGGTGGCCACCCTGTTGTGGTTCTAAAGGTGATAATCCTGTCTGCAGCTCCACTTATTGTGGACAATCCTGCCGACTACGCCATTTGTTGCGGTTCTAAAGGTGATAATCCTGTCCGCAGCTCCACTTATTGTGGACAATCCTGCATGCTACACCAATTGTGATTTTAGAATTAGAGTAAAACAAACATGCCCCTCCCCCGACCATGTGCTCTCTTTGTTGGAGTCAAAATGGCACCAACTATATGAAAACGGAAGCAGGAAGTTCAGGCTAAATTTATAGGTCCTAAATATGTTTGTAAAACACCCAGAAACACTGATTAAGTTTTGTACAACTATGAAATAATTGTACAAGGTATTTTGGCAGAAATGTCTTGTACCGGCAGTGTATACCACCAAATTAACTATCACTCGGTAACCAGCAAAGTTAATAACATTTAATAAAAACATTAATTACCTAAACCAAATAAGACATACATACAAGCATTAATACAATAGTACATACTCTATGTTTAGCAAACTAGCAGGAATCTACGCAAGTGATACGTGAATATTTAGTGTAGAAATGATACAACCAATATACTTATCCATCCCAGGCTAAGGAGCAGGATGCTTCTCTCTCAACGAAATTCCCAAGCAAAAGAGACCCAAAGGCTATGTGGTTTCCTGTGATATCCCCTAATGCCCCACCCCTTTGGCCTACTCTCCTCACATAACCTGGAAAAACAGGTTCTTTAGCCCCGCCCACTGTGGCTGTGGCTAAACCAAGCTAAAACCGTGGGGGCAGGGAAATGTATACTGCATGGAAACAATGGATGTAAAAACACATAATTTCAGTGTCCATAACATTCCACCTCTTGCTTTTACATCATAATTGACGAATGTTAGGTGATTCCCTAAATTCCATGTCTGCTAGTTTACCAAACATACAACATGTATATCTCCATAAAACAAAGAAATACAAAGTAATTATATTCCCCCAGTTTCCCCATCCACCCAAATAATCCGATGTTTGGTGTTCCATGGAGTTTTGATCGCTGTCAGTCTACATTGATGATGGTTAATGTCGCCCTCATTGTTCACTATGTAGCTGCAGCAAGGATCTAGAGCTAGGAGATTGTTAGAGCTACAGCCCTTATTTGTAGCTTCTCTTCAGACAGTTTCTTTAAAGCATCCTCTGTGGTGTCCAAAAGCCTTTTCCAAAATGCTGGAGGGAATTCTTTGGTTCTGGGTTCTCCTGTCTCGCGATGTCATCCAACCCAGTCTTGACGACTTGATCCTTGTCATCTTCCAACCACGGGATGCTGGGGAATAGGTAGCCTTCTTCACTCCATTAGAAGCGTTGGTCATCTGGTCATCTCTTTGTGTTGAGCTTGGATTCTTCTGATAGGAGGTCGATGGGTTGATCGGGGTTACACTGCCACTAATCTGCTGAATGGAAAATAAACAGGTTTAGAGTCACTTTCCAACAATACAATTTTAGTATTTCCAGGCCCATCAGAGAATCTCTTCGGCCTGTGCTGATCAGTGAACCTTGGAACAACCCAACACTAGACACAGTTAAACTCCATATCCACACTCACTTTCCCAGCATTATTCCGACCATTGCTAACTAATATTTGAGTGTGAGTGTTACCTCAGTCCCTCTAGGCATATTGCCTTCTAGTGGGAGGAATAGCTATTGCTAAACCTCCCCCACCTCTTGAAAAAATAAATAAATAAATCAAAGTGGTTAGTTAGTTTCTTCCTAATTAGTTTTTCCCACAAATTTGGGGAGGCTCCTGTAAATGTCAACCCTAAACTAACAAATGAATTGTCATTTTTACAAGTAAGCCTATGGTATGGCCCTAGTGGGCAGAAAGAAAGTTTAGTCAGTATCTTATGTACCTCCATTTTTCCCCAAAAGACAAAACAAATGAACACTATTTACATGCAAAAGGAAGGTGGCCCTTATTCACTCTTTAGTCTCCCTTCCCCCGTTTGACCAACAGGGGGCATGGGATCCTCCACCTGTATATACGGTTTCTGTAAGAATATTGCTACCTGTGCACACAACTCCTTGAACACGTATTTTGTAATGTCATCTTTCATAGGATTAAACAGATGAGGTTTATATGGGAAGCTGAGAGATTTCTCTGGAAACTGTTGTTTGGAGGAAGAATGTAGATTTCCCTTCCCAGTCTGTTTGGATTTACCTGGTTCCCTCTGCTTCATGTTTCAATTAGAATAACAACTTGTGGAGATATGGCCACTATGACCACATGTAGTACATTTAGCTGAAGAGTGTTTCGTTTTGTTACCATGTGCCTTACAATATCTAGCGATATGGCCTGAAACACCACATGCAAAACAAGACTTTACCCTTTTAGCCGTATTTACTATCTGGGTCTCATTTTTCATAGCTGATCTATACCGCTTCACTGCCAGAGACACTTCTAACAACACTTAAACTTCTCCAATTTGCTTTGTATTTGCCCTTATTGTTATTCAATTTCTGTTTATTACACAATTGAGAACCAACACTGGGAACTTCTACAATCTCACTCTCTAGCGCCCCCTTATTTGCACTTGAAACACAGATCTTTTCAGAGGGCAAATCTGCTGTGAAATGTGGCTGTGAATTATGGGAAGAGGCCACACCAGACACCATTTTGGGGAACTCGCTTTTAGCAATCTCATTTCTCAACTCCCGGATTTCAGCATAAGACTGAGACAATTTTTCATCAGTATCTATACATTGGCTCTCCCATTCCAGTAATTCTGATTCCAACATGCAAATCTGCTTATCTTTATCACAAATCACCTGTGTTTTTGTCTGCAACTCTTTCTCAAGTTCCTCATTTCTCTGCACCTCACATTTTAGGGCATGTAACAGAGTCCAGTCCACTTCAGCCGCAGCTCGGCTCTCATTTTTGGGATAAACCCCTAAATCAAGCTTCAGAGCCATACCTCCTATCTCACTCCCCATCTCTGGGTAAACCGGTGCACCATAGCGTACAAGCTCTTCTGCTACAACACTCCATTTTCCCATAGTGGTAGCCCAATGTGGTACAGCCCCAAATTTGGGCCTTCTATCCTCCATCAATGCACAAAACTTCTTCCTAAGGAAACTCATTCTGAACAACAGCAGATGGCAGGACAATCACACGTGTTTGCAGTAAGCCTTATTGTACCACTAACACATACAGGCTACACTGGAGGTATCTCGCACAAGTGTGTATGCCCTCTCACTAGTGAAGCACTGAAAATATATATTGTAGAGTTACAGCTCACACAACTAAGGGTACACTCACAATCTAACAACACATGTACAACAGGAGACTTTCAATATGCTTTACAGTCTGTGTCTAATAACTATCATGTATGCAATACAAACATCCATTACCTAGAAAAGCAATGCTATTAATTACCAGTGACAAATCACTAAATAACTATCATGTATGCAATAAAAGTTACCCTTAAATAAGGAACACAAAGCAACAGTCTATGAGAATCCTGTATAACTAGTACAGTGCTACACGTGATAACCACATCTAAACAGATTAACCTATGGTATCATACAACAAAATCTGTAAGGGCTTCCTCCTGTCTAAGGCAATAATCCTTAGGTCACAGTTTAAGAATAAGTCTCTTGTAGACTCACTCAATTACACTGGGAACATATACTAATGTAATCAAAAAGATACACCAAATTAGAAAAGTAATTAAACTATTATTGTCAACTTGGTTATTAACTGCCAATACTCAATTTCCGGCAAAATCCTGCCGACTACGCCATTTGTTGTGGTTCTAAAGGTGATAATCCTGTCCGCAGCTCCACTTATTGTGGACAATCCTGCATGCTACACCAATTGTGATTTTAGAATTAGAGTAAAACAAACATGCCCCTCCCCCGACCATGTGCTCTCTTTGTTGGAGTCAAAATGGCACCAACTATATGAAAACGGAAGCAGGAAGTTCAGGCTAAATTTATAGGTCCTAAATATGTTTGTAAAACACCCAGAAACACTGATTAAGTTTTGTACAACTATGAAATAATTGTACAAGGTATTTTGGCAGAAATGTCTTGTACCGGCAGTGTATACCACCAAATTAACTATCACTTGGTAACCAGCAAAGTTAATAACATTTAATAAAAACATTAATTACCTAAACCAAATAAGACATACATACAAGCATTAATACAATAGTACATACTCTATGTTTAGCAAACTAGCAGGAATCTACGCAAGTGATACGTGAATATTTAGTGTAGAAATGATACAATCAATATACTTATCCATCCCAGGCTAAGGAGCAGGATGCTTCTCTCTCAACGAAATTCCCAAGCAAAAGAGACCCAAAGGCTATGTGGTTTCCTGTGATATCCCCTAATGCCCCACCCCTTTGGCCTACTCTCCTCACATAACCTGGAAAAACAGGTTCTTTAGCCCCGCCCACTGTGGCTGTGGCTAAACCAAGCTAAAACCGTGGGGGCAGGGAAATGTATACTGCATGGAAACAATGGATGTAAAAACACATAATTTCAGTGTCCATAACAGCATCTAAGTGGTTAGACAAAGGGAGGAGGCCGATCAGATCATACTGTCTATATCCCTGGTGGAACTTAAAACACAGTACTTTTTTTTCCCTTTAAATTAACCCCTTAAGGACTAATTTTAGCCTTAAGGACTGGGCCAATTTTCCTTTTGGCGTATGAGGGCTAATTTTTTGTGCTGTGGTGTGTAGTTTTTATGGGTACCATTTTTATTTTGATGGGGCTTTTTGATCGCTTTTAATGTATATGAAGTGACCAAAATGCACAATCTTGAACTTTTGCTATTTTTTTACGTGTACGCCATCGACCGTGCAGTTTAACTAACCTTATACTTTAATAGTTCGGACATTTATGCACGCGGCGGTACCATATATGATTATGTTTATTTTTTATTACATTATTTTATTTAAAAAATGGGAAAAGGGGGGGGGGGGGGTGATTCAAACTTTTATTAGGGGACATTTAACTTTTTTTTTTTTGTAGGGGGCTAGAACATGTAGTCTTCTGATTGCATATACTGTTCTGTGCCATAGCATAACATTGATCAGTGTAATCGGGGCTCTGCTGCTCCAGCCTGCGGAGGATGCAGAGGATCACAGATCGGACGCAAGGAGGCATATAAGCACCTTCCCGCCATCCTCTCAGCTAATCAGGACAGCGCAATTTCATTGTGATGGTCCCAATCAGTTCCACTGAGCTGCCAGGATCGTTTTACCTTCATTTGAGATGTCGCGGTCAACCCTGGGTCCTGGCTGCTGATAGCATTCCGGACCCACCGGGCTTGAAGCGTGCTCAGCCATCCATCCTGAACGGGTTAATAATCTAATATAAAGAAAAAAAATGTAATTTCAAAAAAATGTATATGATTTTGGATGACCGTTTGCAAAAATGTTTAAAATATACCGTATTTTTCGCCGTATAAGACGCACTTTTTCTTCCCCAAAACTGGGGGGAAAAAGTCGGTGCGTCTTATACGGCAAATACACCCCTATCGCGGCAGTCCCTGCGCCCATCAACGGCCGGGACCCGCGGCTAATACAGGACATCACCGATCGCGGTGATGCCCTGTATTAACCCTTCAGATGCGGCGATCAAAGCTGACCGCTGCGCTTGAAGGGAAAGTGACACTAACCCGGCTGTTCAGCGATTTCACAGCGGTGGTCCCGAACAGCCCGACTGAATAGCTGGGTTAGTACTTACAGGACACCGGGAGGGACCTTACCTGCCTCCTCGGTGTCTTCTCCGTTCAGGGATCCCCTGTATGGCCGGCGCTCTCCTTCCTCGTCATCACGTCGTCGCGTACGTGCGTCGGCGTGCGTAATGATGTGATGACAGCGACGGAGAGTGAGGATACCCGGCCGGCAGCAGAGACGTTCCGGAGCGACGGGGACACGGCGACAGTGATGGAGCGACATCCAGGGCAGCGGTGACGGGCCCGGAGTGGCGGGGACACGTGAGTATTACCTCCTATGCAGTGGTCTTCAATCTGTGGACCTCCAGATGTTGCAAAACTACAACTCCCAGCATGCTGGGAGTTGTAGTTTTGCAACATCTGGAGGTCCGCAGGTTGAAGACCACTATTGGGTTCAAAATCTTTAATTTTTTAGATTTTGCACCTAAAAATAGGGTGCGCCTTATACGCCGGTGCGTCCTATAGGGGGAAAAATACGGTAATGTTACTTATCCTACGCAGTAAGTAGGAAAAAAAAAACACCATGGGGGAGAGTTAAGTTCCGACCATGAGTTGCTCATGGCAACCAATCAGATCACTTCTTTCATTTTTCAGAGGCCTTTTCAAAAAAGAGAGAAGTGTTCTGATTGGTTGTTATGGGCAACACAACTGTTTTTCCTCTGGACAGGTTTTGATAAATCTTATCCCCCACCGCCATGGGTATTGCCACTTCCAAAAATGTCCAAAATGTTATAAATATAATGTTATTGATCCTACATGGTGGACGCTGTAAAAGGAAAAATTATGATAATAAAAAATGCTATAATTTTTCTTTTTTTGCCTGGTTAAATTACATCCCAGAAAACATGGCATGAAAAGCATTAAAAAATAGTCTTATCTATCCTCTGGGGCCCGACCCATGTGTCTGGCACCTATATAAGCCTTATATATGTGCACTTATTAGCAGCTCCCCCCCCCCATGTGACCTCCTGTATATACAGAGAGACCAAAATAACCCAACCCGTGCTCGGCTCACTAAAATAAAAAAGAGGGGGGTTTTTGGGAAACCAAATATGAACACCTATATGTGCATGGCGTGCACGAACAATAACCCCAAGAAATAAGGTGTGTGTATAAATAGATAACTTGGTGTGAAAAAATATATATGTTTCATTTTAGGGATGCACCGATATATCGGCGGCCGATACATATTGGCCGAAAATAGCTATTTTGGGGAAATGCCGAAACAACAAAAAATTTGCCGATAATGACCACCTCCCCTACCCGCCCACAGCACATGTTACAAACACTGCCAGTGCCAGAGGCGTAGCGTGGGGGGTGCAGGGGGGCCGGGCGTAACATCTGGTGGGGGGCGTGCTCTCCGGGATAGGAATACTTCTTTTTATGTGCCCGGGCCGGCTCCCGTGTGTGGCTGCAGGCGGGGGCCGACCAGAGCATATAAAAACTAATACTGTATACTAAAAACCAGGGGGCCTCCAGCTGTTGTGAAACTACAACTCCCAGCATGCCCGGACCGGCAAAGGCTGTCCAGGCATGCTGGGAGTTGTAGTTTCACAACAGCTGGAGGCCCCCTGGTTTTTAGTATACGGTATTAGGTTTTATATGCTCTGGTCGTCCCCCGCCTGCAGTCACACACAGGAGCCGGCCCGGGCACATAAAAAGAAGTATTCCTATCCCGGACATCCCTGTGTCCCGAAAAATCTTTTCGGGACATAAGGATGTCCGCCGGTCACTCACCATTCCCCGGTCAGCGTGCGTCCTCCTTTGGTCCTTCGCTTCTCCGCCTCTATGGTTGTACGCACGGCACGGGGCCTGGTAAGTGACCGGCAGCGCGTCATCTTCTTCAGTGTTCCGGTCACCGCTCCTCCGGTCCCGGCACCTACTGCTATGGTCCATAGGCCATAGCAGTAGATGTGACCCCGGGCCGGAGGAGCGGTGACCGGATCACTGTGGGGGCAGCAGTACAGACATACAGCCTCCAGCCGTACACTGTATATGGCTGGAAGCTGTATGTCTGTGGGGTGGGGGGAGCTGCCTACTATTGTGGGGGAACTACTGACCTAATGTGGGGGGGGGGCTGCATACAAATGTGGGGGGAGCTGGCTAATATTGTTGGGGTGGAGCTGCCTGATATTGTGGGGGGGGGGGAGCTGCCTACTATTGTGGGGGAACTGCTGACCTAATGTGGTTGGGAGCTGCCTACAAATGTGATGGGAGCTGCCTAATATTGTTGGGGGGAGCTGCCTAATATTGTGGGGGAACTGCCTACTCTTGTGGGGAACCTGCCTACTATTGTGGGGGAAATGCTGACCTAATGTGGGGGAGCTGCCTACTGTTGTGGGGGAACTGCTACCATTGTGGAGGAGCTGCCTACTATTGTTGGGGAGCTGCCTATTAATGTGGGGGAGCTGCCTATTAATGTGGGGGAGCTGCCTATTAATGTGGGGGAACTCCCGACCTAATGTGGGGGAGCTGGCAATCTAATGTGGGGGACTCTAATCTAATGAGCGGAGCGCTGCATTTTACCAGAAGACGGGGAGAAGTCATTTTCGGTATCGGTTTCGGCCGGACATTTTTTTTTATTTCGGTTTAGTTTCGGTTCTGAAATTTCCATTTCGGTGCACCTCTATTTTATTTAATTCATGGTTATAACAACATTTCACACATAAGGACAGAGTAAAAAGATAAAAACACAGTATAAAATGAAGTTACCGTAATAGTATAACTATAAAACCTGCAAGGAGTGGGCAAATAAATAAGCCTCTATGTATGCTGAGGACACTGCTGTATAAAAAGGGGGGGATAAAAACGTATGTGAAAAATAAAAGTGAATGCACACCGTGGTACAAGTGAAGTCAGCCTATATAGCAGTTAAAAGGGAGGTGTGCAGCAAATCACATGAAAAAATAAATGGCTAAGTGCAAAAGCCAATCAAATGTGACAATGTGACACAAACAAAGTGCTAGTGCAAGGGAAATAGCAGCAGTGACAGGGGTCAGGTAATACATACAAAGCAGGACTCAGCCACACCACTCCGTATCTCCAATGTGTATCGCTCGAGGGCTTTGTCAAGGAGTCCTCTATATACAGTGGGGGAAAAAAAGTATTTAGTCAGCCACCAATTGCGAAAGTTCTCCCACTTATAAAGATGAGGCTGTAATTTCCATCATAGGTTATAACCTCAACTATGAGAGACAGAATGAGAAAAAAAAGTCCATAAAATCACATTGTCTGATTTTTTAAGAATTTATTTGCAAATTATGGTGGAAAATAAGTATTTGGTCAATAACAAAAGTTCATCTCAATACTTTGTTATATCCCCTTTGTTGGCAATGACAGAGGTCAAACGTTTTCTGTAAGTCTTCACAAGGTTTTCACCCACTGTTGCTGGTATTTTGGCCCATTCCTCCATGCAGATCTCCTCTAGAGCAGTGATGTTTTGGGGCTGTCGCTGGGCAACACAGACTTTCGACTCCTTCCAAAGGTTTTTTATGGGGTTGAGATCTGGAGACTGGCTAGGTCACTCCAGGACCTTGAAATGCTTCTTACAAAGCCACTCCTTCTTTGCCCGGCCGATGTGTTTTGTTTGGGATCATTGTCATGCTGAAAGACCCAGCCCATTTTATCTTCAATACCCTTGCTGATGGAAGGAGATTTTCACTCAAAATCTCATCATATATGGCCCCATTCATTCTTTCCTTTACATGAATCAGTCGTCATGGTCCCTTTGCTGAAAAACAGCCCCAAAGCATAATGTTTCCACCCCCATGCTTCACAGTAGGTATGGTGTTCTTTGGATGCAACTCAGCATTCTTTCTCCTGCAAACACGACGAGTTGAGTTTTTACCAAAAAGTTCTACTTTGGTTTCATCTGACCATATGACATTCTCCCAATCCTCTTCTGGATCATCCAAATGCTCTCTAGGAAACTTCAGACGGATCCGGACATGTACTGGCTTAAGCAGGGGGACACGTCTGGTACTGCATGATTTGAGTCCCTGGTGGTGTAGTGTGTTACTGATAATAGCCTTTGTTATTTATGTCCCAGCTCTCTGCAGGTCATTCACTAGGCCCCCCTTTTTGGATTTTTGCTCACCGTTCTTGTGATAATTTTTACACCATGGGGTGAGATCTTGCGTGGAGCCCAGGATCGAGGGAGATTATCAGTGGTCTTGAATGTCTTCCATTTTCTAATAATTGCTCCCACAGTTGATTTCTTCACACCAAGCTCCTTGCCTATTGCAGATTCAGTCTTCCCAGCCTGGTGCAGGGCTACAATTTTGTTTCTGGTGTCCTTCGACAGCTCTTTGGTCTTGGTCAATATGGAGTTTGGAGTGTGACTGTTTGAGGTTGTGGACAGGTGTCTTCTATACTGATAACAAGTTCAAACAGGAGCCATTAATACAGGTAACGAGTGGAGGACACAGGAGACTCTTAAAGAAGAAGTTACAGGTCTGTGAGAGGCAGAAATCTTACTTGTTTGTAGGCGACCAATTACTTATTTTCCATCATAATTTGCAAATAAATTCTTTAAAAATCATGTGATTTTATGGATTTTTTTTTCTTATTCAGTCTTTTATAGTTGATAATACCTATGATGAAAATTACAGCCTCTCATCTTTTCAAGTGGGAGAACTTTGACAATTGGTGGCTGACTAAATATTTTTTTGCCTCACTGTAACCCGTTGGATTGTTTGTATTGCCCAGTTATAATACTAAGTCATTCCCCCCCCCCCCGGTCCCCATGTGACCTCCTCTATATAACACTTTGTCTCGTCCTCGTTGTGCTGGGATCTGGTGTTTAAACCCTTCTCAGTGATATCTTGTAGGGCTATGTTCACACGGTGGAATTTCCACAATTCTGCACAAACTCCGTTCAGCAAAGCATGCTGAACTGAATTGCGGCAACATTTTTGTGTTCTCAGAACACAGAATTCTGCCAAGATTCAGGCCCCATTGACTTCAATAGAATTTAGCAAAATTAGCAAAGTGTCATTTCTGTGGCAGAATCCCATTGTACTCAATGAGTCATGCTTTGTGGAAATCCTGGCATGTGAACATAGCCTCATGTGAGATAAAGAATCCCCTAGAGCCGTCTGATCAGGATTCTGGATTCCACCACCCAGAGGAGCAATAAAAAAAAAACACCCACTAATTTCCCAGTGTTTTTGTGTGCATATTCTATGACTAAATTGATGCAGTCATTCCACTTTATAGGACTTTCGATAAACACCAGAAAATTTTGAAATTTTACAAAAAAATTACAAATGTATCAAAAATGAGCACCAAAATCGAGTCGCACACTAAATGCTGAAGAAAGGGAAATCTTACAATATTATTGTTTGTAAAATATCCACATAGCATTAGAGGACATGGCCCCCAAAAAACACTGGTACGGGGCGGTGCTGGATAATATACACACATGTATGCGCAATACAAGTAGTAACAGAAAAGGACAAAAACTATGGGGAGATGCATCTTCGTCTTTAGAGCTTTTTTTAATTTATATTAGGCGCATGAAATGTTGCACGTGCGCTAAAGCAGTTTTTCCTTGCGACTTTTGGAAGCAAGTGAAAAACTACTACATTGCAAAAGTCAATTTCAGTTTTCACTTCGCAGCGGTCACGGATTTTTCAAGTACGAATGTCGCACAAAAAGTCACAAAACTTCTCCAAAACACCTCAAATCTACACCAGCCAGAACCTGGCTTACAAAACTCTTCAGAGAGCAGTGTCAAAAATGTCGCACATTTTTGACGCAACTGTGAGGAGAGGAGGAGTCCTACAAAATGGTGCTCTGAAGGGATTTTTTTTGGGGGCGGGGGGGGTAGAGATTTATCATTGTTGTCTTCAGAAAGTGAGTTTTAAAGAGTAGCTATCAGTAAATTAAATTTCCCTATTCCCCCTCCCCATCTGTCCCTGACACTAACTACATCTATCCCTGTCTTTATATTTCTACAAATCCCCATTAAAATACCTTATGTTGAGCTCTCTGGTGAAGGCAGGAAGTGGGCGGCCCCGGCAGGCGCGACGTCATCTGAAGCCTGGACGGGGCTCGCTTCTGCCCATCTCCTCTATATCCTGGAGCTCGCGCGCTGCAATGGATGAGGAGAGGGAGACGCAGGCGAGCAGGGATATTTAAATTTTGCGCGTCGCGCGAAATTTAAATATACCCGCCCGTCTGCATCTCCCTCTCCTCATTCATGGGAACGTGCATTCTGGGCCACGCTGGGCCAGCGTTGGTCTGAACGTCAGGGGGGGAATGTAATCCTGAGCCATATAGGGTGACACCTAGTGGCCAGGGTTACAAACGTAAAAAAAACACATATAACATGATTTTTTAAAAATAAAATATATTAGATACTTTTTTTTTAACATAATCTATTTAATAAAACTTTTTTATGAGAGTACCCATTTAAAGTCATTTATTTTTGCTTACGTGAGACACCTTTTTCCTGTTTCCCCGAAAATAAACCCTACCCTGAAAGTAAGCCCTATCAGGATTATCAGGGTGGGCTGCAATATAAGCCCTACCCCGAAAATAAGACCTAGGCCAGGGGTAATCAGCTGGCAGACTGCCAGGTGGGGGGCACTGTAGGAGTGTGGAGGACAACGGGGGAAGGGGAGGATGGGGGGCTGTAGCAGTGTGGAGGATGGGGGGCTGCAGGGGTGTGGAGGATGGGGGGCTGCAGGAGTGTGGTGGATCCCCCATCCACCACACTCCTGCAGCCTGGGGGACTGCAGGAGTGTGGAGGATGGGGGGGCTTTGGGAGGATGGGGGACTGTAGCAGTGTGGAAGCCCCCCATGTTGTTCACGGTACATAAGTAAATAAGCCCTACCCTGAAAATAAGCCCTAGTGTGTTTTTTGTGACTTAAATTAATATAAGACCCGGTCTTATTTTCGGAGAAACACGGTATATATTCATGTGTATTTTTTTTCGTATGATTCCTCCTCTCTGCGACTGTTTGCACAAAGAGTCACGGTTGCGCCGAAAAAAATTGTGCTACTTTTTGAAAGTGCTCTTTAAAGGCAGTTTTGTAAGCTGGGTCCGGGCTGGGCGTAGATTTGCAATGTTTTGGAGAAGGTTTGCAACTTTTTGTGTGACATTCGCACTTGGTAACTCCTTTACCGCTGCAAAAGCGAAACTGAAATTGACTTCTGAAAGGTCTCTTGCAGGTTTTTGCAAATAGTCGCAAAAATAAGCGCTTAGGCGCATGTGCGAATTTCCATGCTCCAAATATAAGCAAATCGTACGATCTACGTCCCACTGTAAAGTGCAGATTCTATCGCAACCGCCTAAAGCGAGAAGGAAAAATACGGAGCACCACAAGGTGGAGTATATACGGTAAAAAAACATTGCACCGTACAGACCGCTGCACCCGAACCCTGAAGTGTAACAAAATAAACCCAACAAAACGCAGTGAGAAACACTTAAAGTAGAATTCCGGTGTAGATAAGTAGCTGATTGCGGGGGTCCCCAAGCATTGGTTGAGTATATGCACTGCCGGATGATGCCACGTACTGCGCTAACTTATATTCTGCAGTCCCAAAGGGTTTGAATAGATTGGTGGCACCATCATTTGAAAGTAACCTGTGGGGTCTTGTAAGCCCTATTATCCCACCCTGGTACCTTGTACATATAGGGCATGGCATGTTCGGACCATGTGCCCGTACGTCTCCTCTGATGCCACGCTTAGCAGCAAAAGAACTATTTAAAAGGGTACTCCGGTGGAAAACATTTAGTTTTTTTAATCAACTGGTGCCAGAAAGTTAAACAGATTTGTAAATGACTTTAAAAATTCTTAATCCTTCCAGTATTTATCAGCTGCTGATGTCAGGAACTGTCCAGAACAGGATAAACTTGCTATGGGGATTTGCTCCTACTCTGGACAGTTCCTGACATGGACAGAGGTGTCAGCAGAGAGCATCATGGACAGAGAGAAAAAAAAAATATTAACTTCCTTTGTATTATACAGCAGCTGATAAGTACTGGAAGGATTAAGAATTTTAAATAGAAGTAATTTAAAAATCTGTTTATAACTTTCTGGCACCAGTTGATTTAAAAAAAATCTTTTCCAACGAGATATTCAGCAAAAAGTGGTAAAAAAAAAAAAAAAAAACTTAAATAAGATTCTGTGCCCTTTATCTCCAAGACACTTATAGGGCTTAGATGACTTATAGGGCTTAGAGGCCTTAAAGGGGCATTTAGAGTGTCGGGTGCTGCTCCGGAGGCTCGTGACGTCAAGGTCATGCCCCCCTCATGATGTGATGTCCGCCCCCTCATTGCAAGTCTATGGGAGGGTGCTTGACAGCCCGTCAAGAGCCTCCGTCCCGTATCGCCAGTCATCCGGCACGGAGTGAAGGCACCCCTGCGATCAGACATCTTATCCCCTATCCTTTGAATAGGGGATAAGATGTCTAGGGGCGGAATACCCCTTAAGGATAGGGCACTCAGACCCCATTTACATCATTATTTAGGATCCCACCATCACCTACCCTTGGGTGATCTTAGGATTACTCCTTTTAGTAAGACAACATGGTTATAGATCTGCCCTTATATATATGTTTAGGTTAACAAAGAGCCTGAGCCTGAATTACCCTACCTAGAAGCTTTTCCTATTGGTGAAGATATATGGGATGAAGTGTGGTCTTTCTCTGGGGGTACGGTGACTCCGGATGAAGCTTTAAAACCAACTGCACAAGACCTTGTTAAACATCAGGAGGAGACGACCGTTCCGGGGGTGAGTATTTACACCTGGGCTCTTTTTTGGGGGGTCAGGGGTGATTTATATTGTGCCCTGAATGACTGTTACACTTTTTTTTTTTAATTTACAGAAAATAAATGACATTCCGAAGAGAAGTGATGGAGAACGTCTGTCTCAGCCTCTGGAGGAATTCTACATCTCTCTGATTAAGTCGAGAAACGTGTCAGAGAAATCTGCGGCTCTGTGTGAGGAGTGGAAGTGTGAGGAGTCTGAGAAGACTGTACAACCTGCGCCAGATACTAAGGGTAAAAACTTGAAATAATGCATTATCCTGTCCTATAACTAGAGCAGATCACCCTATAACTAGAGTAGATCACCCTATAACTACAGCAGATCATCCTATAACTAGAGCAGATCAGCCTATAACTAGAGCGGATCATCCTATAACTAGAGCAGATCATCCTATAACTACAGCAGATCATCCTATAACTAGAGCGGATCATCCTATAACTACAGCAGATCACCCTATAACTAGAGTAGATCACCCTATAACTACAGCAGATCATCCTATAACTAGAGCAGATCAGCCTATAACTAGAGCGGATCATCCTATAACTAGAGCGGATCATCCTATAACTACAGCAGATCACCCTATAACTAGAGCAGATCATCCTATAACTAGAGCAGATCATCCTATAACTAGAGCAGATCACCCTATACCTACAGCAGATCATTCTATAACTAGAGTGGATCACCCTATAACTAGAGCAGATCATCCTATAACTAGAGTGGATCACCCTATAACTAGAGCAGATCATCCTATAACTAGAGCAAATGACCCTATAACTAGAGCAGATCATCCTATAACTAGAGCAGATCACCCTATAACTAGAGCAGATCATCCTATAACTAGAGCAGATCATCCTATAACTAGAGCAGATCACCCTATAACTAGAGCAGATCACCCTATAACTAGAGCAGATCATCATATAACTAGAGCAGATCATCCTATAACTAGAGCAGATCACCCTATAACTACAGCGGATCATCCTATAACTAGAGCAGATCACCCTATAACTAGAGCAGATCACCCTATAACTAGAGCAGATCATTCTATAACTAGAGCAGATCACCCTATAACTAGAGCAGATCATCCTATAACTAGAGCAGATCACCCTATAACTAGAGCAGATCACCCTATAACTAGAGCAGATCATCCTATAACTAGAGCAGATCATCCTATAACTAGAGCAGATCACCCTATAACTAGAGCAGATCATCCTATAAATAGAGCAGATCACCCTATAACTAGAGCAGATCACCCTATAACTAGAGCAGATCACCCTATAACTAGAGCAGATCATCCTATAACTAGAGCAGATCATCCTATAACTAGAGCAGATCATCCTATAACTAGAGCAGGTCATCCTATAACTAGAGCAGATCACCCTATAACTAGAGCAGATCATCCTATAAATAGAGCAGATCACCCTATAACTAGAGGAGATCACCCTATAACTAGAGAGGATCATCCTATAACTAGAGCAGATCACCCTATAACTAGAGCAGATCACCCTATAACTAGAGCAGATCACCCTATAACTAGAGCAGATCATCCTATAACTAGAGCAGATCACCCTATAACTAGAGCAGATCATCCTATAACTAGAGCAGATCACCCTATAACTAGAGCAGATCACCCTATCACTAGAGCAGATCACCCTATAACTAGAGCGGATCATCCTATAACTAGAGCAGATCACCCTATAACTAGAGAAGATCATCCTATAACTACAGCAGATCACACTATAACTAGAGCAGATCACCCTATAACTAGAGCGGATCATCCTATAACTAGAGCGGATCACCCTATAACTAGAGCGGATCATCCTATAACTACAGCAGATCACCCTATAACTAGAGCAGATCACCCTATAACTAGAGCGGATCATCCTATAACTAGAGCAGATCATCCTATAACTAGAGCAGATCACCCTATAACTAGAGCAGATCATCCTATAACTAGAGCAGATCATCCTATAACTAGAGCGGATCATTCTATAACTAGAGCAGATCACCCTATAACTAGAGCAGATCATCCTATAACTAGAGCAGATCACGCTATAACTAGAGCAGATCACCCTATAACTAGAGCAGATCACCCTATAACTAGAGCAGATCATCCTATAACTAGAGCAGATCACCCTATAACTAGAGCAGATCATCCTATAACTAGAGCAGATCACCTTATAACTACAGCAGATCACCCTATAACTAGAGCAGATCACCCTTTAACTAGAGCAGATCATTCTATAACTAGAGCAGATCATCCTATAACTAGAGCGGATCATCCTATAACTAGAGCAGATCATCCTATAACTAGAGCAGATCATCCTATACCTAGAGCAGATCATCCTATAACTAGAGCAGATCATCCTATAACTAGAGCAGATCATCCTATAACTAGAGCAGATCATTCTATAACTAGAGCAGATCATCCTATAACTAGAGCAGATCATCCTATACCTAGAGCAGATCATCCTATAACTAGAGCAGATCACCCTATAACTAGAGCAGATCACCCTATAACTAGAGCAGATCATCCTATAACTACAGCAGATCATCCTATAACTAGAGCAGATCACCCTATAACTAGAGCAGATCATCCTATAACTAGAGCAGATCAACCTATAACTAGAGCAGATCATCCTATAACTAGAGCAGATCATCCTATAACTAGAGCAGATCATCCTATAACTAGAGCAGATCATCCTATAACTAGAGCAGATCATTCTATAACTAGAGCAGATCATCCTATAACTAGAGCAGATCATCCTATACCTAGAGCAGATCATCCTATAACTAGAGCAGATCACCCTATAACTAGAGCAGATCATCCTATAACTACAGCAGATCATCCTATAACTAGAGCAGATCACCCTATAACTAGAGCAGATCATCCTATAACTAGAGCAGATCAACCTATAACTAGAGCAGATCATCCTATAACTAGAGCAGATCATTCTATAACTAGAGCAGATCACCCTATAACTAGAGCAGATCATCCTATAACTAGAGCAGATCATTCTATAACTAAATCAGATCATCCTATAACTACTGCAGATCACTCTATAACTAGAGCAGATCACCCTATAACTAGAGCATATCACCCTATAACTAGAGCAGATCATTCTATAACTAGTGCAGATCATCCTATAACTACAGCAGATCATCCTATCACTAGAGGAGATCACCCTATAACTAGAGCAGATCACCCTATAACTAGAGCAGATCACCCTATAACTAGAGCAGATCATCCTATAACTAGAGCAGATCATCCTATAACTAGAGCAGATCATCCTATAACTAGAGCAGATCATCCTATAACTAGAGCAGATCATCCTATAACTAGAGCAGATCATCCTATAACTAGAGCAGATCATCCTATAACTAGAGCAGATCACCCTATAACTAGAGCGGATCATCCTATAACTAGAGCAGATCATCCTATAACTAGAGCAGATCATCCTATAACTAGAGCAGATCATCCTATAACTAGAGCAGATCATCCTATAACTAGAGCAGATCATCCTATAACTAGAGCAGATCACCCTATAACTAGAGCGGATCATCCTATAACTAGAGCAGATCACCCTATAACTAGAGCAGATCATCCTATAACTACAGCAGATCATCCTATAACTAGAGCAGATCATCCTATAACTAGAGCAGATCACCCTATAACTAGAGCGGATCATCCTATAACTAGTGCAGATCATCCTATAACTAGAGCAGATCACCCTATAACTAGAGCAGATCATCCTATAACTACAGCAGATCATCCTATAACTAGAGCAGATCATCCTATAACTAGTGCAGATCATCATATAACTAGAGCAGATCACCCTATAACTAGATCAGGTCATCCTATAACTAGAGCAGATCATCCTATAACTAGAGCAGATCATCCTATAACTAGTGCAGATCAGGATATACAGTACAGGAATCCTCGGAATGGAGCTGTGAATTACTTTCCAGAGAACGATAGCAGAAAGTTCTTGTATAATCTCGGTGAATCAGATTTACAGCCATAAGAGTTAAGGTGTCCGGACACCTTCTAGATCTGCTGGTCATAATCTCTCCTGATCCCTCCAAACATTTGAATCTTCCCAGGTGCTTGTAGTCCTGCCTGCTGCCATCTTTTTACGGACTTAAATGGGCGCTGTCAGATACAATAACTTTTGAAATGTTATAAACCATGCAAAAACAATGTGTTTTGCAGTAGTTTTCATCAAAAAAAAATTCAGTATTTCATACTGAAAAAGCCAGTCAAAAAAGTGGCCACTAGGGGTCCCCCTGCCTCCTGGGACACATACCAATCCTGCAGTGTCCAGTGCTCATCGACACATCATGAACACCATGAGTGATTGACAGGGCTGCAGGCAGATGCAGGGCCCTCTGTGAGTCAGAGCAGAGTGAGGGAGAGGGAGGAGTCATCACAGTGAGGAGAAGAGAGTGACACGCCCCCTGCCTTTGCATGGACAGAAACCTCACTGAGCAATGATAGCAAGTAAATAAAGGTAATTCTGTAAGAAATATAGGTTGTAAATAATAGAAGTACATGGTCAGGATGTGGTACCGAGCAACATATAACTGTTTTCTTTTTTGGGGGGGGGGGGGGGGGGCGGTGAATCTGACTGGTACGCTTTAAGGAGACACAATGGATAAGGCTTGTGCCCTGGCTACTCTGCACCGCGGCCTGTGTGTCTTTGGTTGGCAGTGGCCTGAGAGAGACTATGTTGGAGACCATTACCGTCTATGTATTGGTTGCTGGACTTTGCTATGTGTGGGTCTTGTTGTGCAGCACCAAGACAGAGTTAATATAGGGCTTCTGCCTGTTACACCCCTCCTACTATTGGGCATCGCTGGGCCAGTTCTGTACGGGCATATAGAGACACTGTGTGCCCTTGGTGGTCCTGGGCCCCATGATTTTCCTTAAACCTAATGGTATCTGCAAGAATTGGGACAAAGGGAAATCTGCATCTACACCTCCATCTCGCCCCAGTCAAATGTGGAGTCTATGGATCTTTTCTTTAGTCTGGTTGATAAACTTGACAGTGACCGCCTTCTCTTCCAACGTACTTCTGGGTCAGGTGAAAGCCAATGCAGGCAAGAATCTAGAGCTTTTTTCTCAGCATTTTTTCCAGACCCATCGCTGTCCTTCTTCGAGGAATCTTCTACCCCCAGCATCAATATTCTCCTCTCAATACTCATTAGTCAATACCGACCATAAGTTTGGAAATCCTTACGGCTATCAGCATGGGCCAATCTATGCTGGTCACTAGGGTAGACAACAACGTCAAGATCTCCAGCGTGGAATGAATGCCTCCATGGAGAGGACTTTAAGAATTGTCTACAAAAGAATAATGTCCGGATCATCGTTTGCTGGAGAAAGCCGAGGGATATGACCCTGTGATATTCCTGGGATCCTAGCTTAGGTAGACCCTTCCAGCGGATACCTTTACCACCTTCTTCACATTCATACAGGCCCCCAGAGTTCCAGCCTGCCCAGGCCCACCCTGGGGGTCCACCACATCCTCTCCTGACAATGCTCCTTCATTCTGGGACAGAGATGCAATCCTGAAACGGCTTGTGTCACATTTGTTTAGTTTAGTTGTTCTCTCCTGTCTGAGCACAGTGCTCTCTGCTGACACCTCTGTCTGTCTCAGGAAAAGTCCAGAGTAGGAGCAAATCCCCATAGCAAACCTCTCCTGCTCTGGACAGTTCCTGATACAGCCAGAGGTGTCAGCAGAGAGCACTGTTGTCAGACAGAAGAGAACAACTCAATTTCATCAGCTGATAAATACTGGAAGGATTAAGATTTTTTAATAGAAGTAATTTACAAATCTGTTAAACTTTCTGGAGCCAGTTGATATGAAACCAAAAAAATGTTTTTTACTGGAATACCCCTTTAAGATGGGGTTACTAATGCAGCGATCATTCATAGTATGTATAATAAATACATCTAGATATATATGTAGAATATAGAAATTTGATTGGTTTCCTGCATAGAAAGGGCGAACATTTTGGTATTTTGGTAAAATCCTTGCAATAAATCCATAACTGTACTTATAACAGAGCACGAGTAGAAATGATAGAATATTTTAATTCTGACCTTTTTCCCTCTTATTTCCTTCCCCAGATCCCTTCCTGCCTTTAACTCCAGAAAAAGAGAATCTGCAAACGCAGGATGATAATCTTCTGTTTTGTGAATCCTCGAGTCTTAACCAAACAGCGGCAGCATGTAACTCGCTAACAGGATTCCAGAAATTTCAGATCCCAAGGAGATCAGCAACAGTGGCCCTTGGACCGGCCGCGCGGTTAGCTGCCACGCCTGGAAGTCTCTCACACTGGGGATACTGAGCTTAGGAGATAATTCACAATGGAAACATATGCGTCTGAATGTAATAATGTGTTTCCAGAATGTTTTTTTTAATAATTTTTTCCTGAATAATTTTTTTGTTAGAGGTTTGGTTGTATATCTGTGAAGACATTGGACCTGAGATGTGATAAGTCTGTAGTAGAGGTTGGTTGGTCTTCAAACGCTATGGAGCAGATTCTGCACAACTACAAGTTGTCATATTCCTGGGAAGATAATACTGCTATATAATAGCTTGGGAAGATAATACTGCTATAGCTTGGGAACATAATACTGCTATATTGTAGCTTGGGAAGATAATACTGCTATATAATAGCTTGGGTAGATAATACTGCTATAGCTTGGGAACATAATACTGCTATATTGTAGCTTGGGAAGATAATACTGCTATATAGTAGCTTGGGAAAATAAGACTGCTATAGCTTGGGAAAATAATACTGCTATATTGTAGCTTGGGAAAATAATACTGCTATAGCTTGGGAAGATAATACTGATATTTTGTAGCTTAGAAAGATAATACTGTTATATAGTAGATTAGGAAGATAATACTTCTATATTGTAGCTTGGGAAGATAATACTGATATTTTGTAGCTTAGGAAGATAATACTGCTATATAGTAGATTAGGAAGATAATACTGCTATATTGTAGCTTGGGAAGATAATACTGCTATTTTGTAGCTTGTGAAGATAATACTGCTATATTGTAGCTTGGGAAGATAATACTGCTATATTGTAACTTGAGAAGATAATACTGCTATATTGTAGCTTGTGAAGATAATACTGCTATATTGTAGCTTGTGAAGATAATACTGCTATATTGTAGCTTGTGAAGATAATACTGCTATATTGTAGCTTGTGAAGATAATACTGCTATATTGTAGCTTGTGAAGATAATACTGCTATATTGTAACTTGTGAAGATAATACTGCTATATTGTAGCTTGTGAAGATAATACTGCTATATTGTAACTTGAGAAGATAATACTGCTATATTGTAGCTTGTGAAGATAATACTGCTATATTGTAGCTTGTGAAGATAATACTGCTATATTGTAGCTTGTGTAGATAATACTGCTATATTGTAACTTGTGAAGATAATACTGCTATATTGTAGCTTGGGAAGATAATACTGATATTTTGTAGCTTGGGAAGATAATACTGCTATATTGTAGCTTGAGAACATAATGCTGCTATATTGTAGCTTGTAAAGATAATACTGCTATATTGTAGCTTGTAAAGATAATACTGCTATACTGTAGCTGTTTCTGCTGTTTACGTCCAGATTCCAAGGACTTTATGCGGCACTAACATTTAGTGCTATTTTGCGATGCAGAATATTAGGAAAGAAGTTCCTGTGGGCGACTCTATGGAGGGGCCACGTGCAGCGATCTCTGTAGATACCGTCCGTGTTACTAAACCCCAGGATGAGGGGAAATCACAGCTACTGTATGAGACTATTATTTTTTCTTTTCTTGGGAAATTTTACGAAGAATGTGTCACTGTTTTGGTGAGAAATATAAATATTTGCAGAAATTAAATCAATGTTGTATTGATAGGTCAGTGCCTCAAAGGTGTTCTCTGGTGGAGAACAAATGTTTTCAAAATAACTGATACCAGAAAGTAAATTACTTCTATATAAAAAATCTTAATCCTTCCAGTACTTATCAGCGGCTGTATGCTCCACAGGAAGTGATGTAGTTCTTTCCAGTCTGACCACAGTGCTCTCTGCTGACACCTCTGTCCGTGTCAGAAACTTTCCAGAGCAGGAGCAAATCCCCATAACAAACCTCTCCAAACAGAGGTGTCAGCAGAGAGCGCTGTGGTCAGACTGGAAAGAACCACACAACTTTCTGTGGAGCATACAGCAGCTGATAAGTACTGGAAGGATTAAGATTTTTTATATAGAAGTAATTTACAAATCTGTATAGCTTTCTGGAGCCAGTTGATTTGAAAATGTTTCTAACGGATTACTTCTTTATCCACTGAATTTTTATTGTCTCTCCATTCTGCCCAGGCTGCAAAAAGAGACAATAATTCAGTGGTGTACCCTTTTAAAGGGGTTGTGCGCCGCCCTGGCTTTCGGAGCTCCGCGCGCAGCGTCCGGAAGTTCATTACTCCGAACGCTGTGTGCGGGCTTCCGTGTTCGCGGCCGCCGGGCGGCCGCGAACACGGAAGCCCGCACACAGCGTTCGGAGTAATGAACTTCCGGACGCTGCGTGCGGAGCTCCGAAAGTCAGGGCGGCGCACAACCCCTTTAAAGCAGATCTTTCCAGGGATGTATAGTATGAGAACAGTAAAGTCCTATAATACGAGCGTTCCCGGCCCCTGGTTGCTATATGTGCAGATATACAGCAGACGGGATCGCAGGTAACAGGTGCCTGGGCTGCTCGCCCCTCATAAATCTTCTCTGATCGCTCCTATCAATGACCCCATATTTTTGTTATGCCTTTTGGGCTATACTGTATACTCTACATCCCCCTTTACTATGATACCGGGACAAATCCTCTTTAGGTCCTACTAGAATTTCTTTCCAAGGCAGGAGAACGATCCCTCCCCCACCGATGGGTCGTTCCTGCCAAAATGTTGAAATTAAACTTTGTTTGATTGTCTGAAAAGTTTCTATTTTTTTTCTTGATGTGATTAAAAAAAAAATGGATATGTTTTGAATTGTGTTTGCAGCGCGTGTACGATGTGACCAGCATCGGTTCAACCAGGTTAGTGCTATTCTTAGGCTAAGTTCACACTGCCACAGGAAGGGAACGCTATGGTGGAGAAAAAAAAACACCCAACTCCTGTAAAATACTGGACACTCGATGGACCCCATTCAAGTCATTGGAATCCAGTGGGACATTGGGGTGTCCATTGTGGAATGGGTCAGTTCGGTTTTCTTTTTTTGGGGCTGAACAGACATGACCGTGCCCAGTGGTGGTGTGAATAAGCCCTTAGTTTATCATTGGCAGGATGTTTTTGGCATTGCTTTTAAGCTTACTGGGTTAAGTAAAAAAGTGGGGCAGTAGTTGTGGCTATGTCATCAACAGTGTTATGTACAAGGGATTAAAGGGATACTCCGGTGAAACCCTTTTTTCTTTTAAATCAACTGGTGGCAGAAAGTTAAACATATTTGTAAATTACTTCTATTAAAAAAATCTTAATCCTTCCAGGACTTATTAGCTGCTGAATGCTACAGAGGAAATTCCTTTCTTTTTGGAACACTGATGACATCACGAGCACAGTGCTCTCTGCTGACATCTCTGTCCATTTTAGCAACCATGCATAGCAGATGTATGCTAAGGGCAGCATGGTGGCTCAGTGGTTAGCACTGCTGCCTTGCAGTGCTGGGGACTTGGGTTCAAATCCCACTAAGGACAACAATAAATAAAGCGTTATTATTGTTATAATAATGTCAGCAGAGAGAACTGTGGTCGTGATGTCATCAGAGAGCATTCCAAAAAGAAAAGAATTTCCTCTGTAGTATTCAGCAGCTAATAATTACAGGAAGGATTAAGATTTTTTAATAGAAGTCATTTACAAATATGTTTAACTTTCTGCCACCAGTTGATTTAAAAGAAGAAAGGTTTTCACCGGAGTACCCCTTTAAATCTCCACTTGGACACAAGCTGGCATGTCCCATTATGTCATGCATGATGCTGATCGATAACGGGTTCTGTTTTATTGTCAAATGAATTTTGATAAAGTGCCACTTGGACACAGGCTGATGTATAAGGTTACAGTGTAAAGGTGAAACAAAAATAGAGAAACAGAAACACAGCCGCACATCCACCATTTGTATTTTGATCTACTTGCTTCTCAGCATAATTTCAAAAACAAACAGGTTGTTATTATACATTTTGATTAAAAAGTACAAGCCCACTCGCCACGTCAAGGCCACCTAGTCAGAGTGGGTCCCTAAGCTAACGCTGGCGTAGTGCCGGGCGGTGACCACCATCTCTGCGACACCAAGCCCACAGGGGGAACGACCCAGTGGCCAGACAGCCCCACTGCTGCCCGACCAAGCCCCTGGCTCTGGGCCGCCCCACCCCACAGACAAAGCATCACAGAAACAATGGCCGCCACAGAGAACCACACCAGTGTGAATACCTACCATGTGCTCCCTACCAGAGAGCTGGGAGAATGCCAGGAGGAAATCCTTATTCAGTCTCCTGCTAATTTAAAAACACCTGGGCCGAATGGGTGACGTAGAGTGCTGGCCATGAAAGAAGGGATAGACTACAAATGTGACCATCTGTCTGTACCAACAGGTTTTTTATCTTTTCTTTTATTATTATTATATAAAATGAAAGTACAAAAAATTTAATTAACAGTATAATTTACATACAAAAGTATCCCCGCTTAATATCCCACCCCCACCCATGTATGCCTGCGTGGACAAAAATAGAGAGAGAGAGAAAAAAAAGGGAAAGAACCATGTACAACAGCTTCCTACCACAATCCCCAAGTGGATTCGAACTCTTTCCTTCTTTTCTTAGATCCTCCGATTCTCACCTTTTCAAACTTTTTTTATTTTATTAACTATTTCCACTCACTGACGTTAGGTGCTCTCGATGCAAATCATGTACAAGCAATAAGGTATTTAGCCAAAATAGTCAATTTTGGTATAAATTTTTTCAGCATGCCCATCTCCAAATCACACCCGAGCACCACAGAATTTATATCCCATGCACCCTTATCATTAACCACTTAAGGACCCAGGGCGTACCTGTACGTCCTGAGTCCGCTCCTGTTCTATAATGCATCATAGCGGGTCAGGCCCAGCCTCTAACAACGGCTGGGACCCGTGGCTAATAGCACGCTACATTGATCGCAGTGCCGCGCGATATTAACCCTTTAGACGCGGCGTTCAAAGTTGAACACCGCGTCTAAAGTGAAAGTATGCCGGTTAGCTCAGTGGGCTGTTCGGGATAGCCGCGGCAAAATCGCAGCATCCCGAACAGCTGTAGGACACGAGAAGGGTCTCCTACACCTGCCTCCTGGTGTCCGATCGCCGAATGACTGCTCAGTGCCTGAGATCCAGGCATGAGCAGTCAAGCGGCAGAATCATCGATCACCGGTTTCCTATGAGAAACCAGTGATCAATGTAAAAGATCAGTGTGTGCAGTGTTATAGATCTCTGGGATAACAATGATCAGTATAAGAGATCAGTGTGTGCAGTGTTATAGGTCCCTATGGAAGCTATAACACTGCAAAAAAAAAAGTGAATAAAGATCATTTAACCCCTCCCCTATTAAAAGTTTGAATCACCCCCCTTTTCCCATAAAAAAAAACACAGTGTAAATAAAAATAAACATATATGGTATCGCCGCGTGCGTAAATGTCCAAACCATAAAAATATATATCGTTAATTAAACCGCACGGTCAATGTCGTACGCGCAAAAAAATTCCAAAGTCCAAAATAGTGCATTTTTGGTCACTTTTTATATCACGATCAATAAGTCCTATCAATACAAAAATGGTACCGCTAAAAACTTCAGATCACGGCGCAAAAAATGAGCCCTCATACCGCCCCATACGCGCAAAAATAAGATGACAATTTTAAATGTATAAATTTTCCTGCATGTAGTTATGATTTTTTCCAGAAGTGCGACAAAATCAAACCTATATAAGTAGGGTATCATTTTAATCGTATGGACCTACAGAATAAAGATAAGGTGTCATTTTTACCGAAATATGTACTATGTAGAAACGGAAGCCCCCAAAAGTTATGAAACAGCGTTTTGTCTCACAATGATTTTTTTTTCCGTTTTACTGTAGATTTTTGGGCAAAATGACTGACTTCATTACAAAGTAGAATTGGTGACGCAAAAAATAAGCCATCATATGGATTTTTAGGTGCAAAATTGAAAGTTATGATTTTTTTAAGGCAAGGAGGAAAAAAACGAAAATGCAAAAACGGAAAAACCCTCGGTCGTTAAGGGGTTAAATTTATTTTCAAGGAGTTCCTTTTTTTTTTTTGTATATGTTCTATAAATAGGGTTCTGAAGAGCAAAGAGTAGAGAAAAAAAAGAAAAAGAAAAGGAAGAACTTTTAAGTCTACCATAAATTCCAAATTTTTCTACATTCTCTTTGCCCACCCCTACTCGTCATCCATCTAAACTCCTTATTTTTCATGGTTTTCAGACCTTCCTTCCATTCCTCTATTTGCAGTTCTTTAGGGGATATCCAATTCCTTAATATAATCAGTCTGGCGAAGAACAAAATCCGATGTAGTAGGCACTCAAATTTGCCCATCATACCAATAGCTCCCAGCAGTATAAACTCTATCATACGAGGTACCTTCACAGGGATTTTACTTTTCTACCTCGGTCCTTAAGGGGTTAAACAGCTCGGTCAATGGCGTACACGCCAAAAAATTCAAAAGTCCAAAATAGCGTTTTTTGGTCACGTTTTATATCATGAAAAAATGAATAAAAAGCGATTAAAAAGTCCAATCAATACATATTTGGTACCGCTAAAAACTTCAGATCACAGTGCAAAAAATTAGCCCTCTTACCGCTCCATACGCAGAAAAATAAAAAAGTTATAGGGGTCAGAAGATGACAATTTTAAACAAATACATTTTCCTGCATGTAGTTATGATTTTTTCCATAAGTGCGACAAAATCCAACCTATATAAGTAGGGGATCATTTTAATCGTATGGACCTACAGAATAAAGATAAGGTGTAATTTGTACCGAAAAATGTACTGCGTAGAAACAGAAGCCCCAAAAGTAACAAAATGACGTTTTTTTTCAATTTTGTGCGCACAATGATTTATTTTCCATTTCACCATAGATTTTTGGGTAAAATGACTGATGTCATTACAAAGTAGAGTCGTTGGCGCAAAAAATAAGCAATCATATGGATTTTTAGGTGCAAAATTGAAAGTTATGATTTTGTAAAGGCAAGGAGGAAAAAACGAAAATGGAAAAACCCTCGGTCGTTAAGGGGTTAAATTTATTTTCAAGGAGTTCCTTTTTTTTTTTGTATATGTTCTATAAATAGGGTTCTGAAGAGCAAAGAGTAGAGAGAAAAAAAAAAGAAAAGGAAGAACTTTTAAATCTACCATAAATTCTAAATTTTTCTACATTCTCTTTGCCCACCCCTACTCGTCATCCATCTAAACTCCTTATTTTTCATGGTTTTCAGACCTTCCTTCCATTCCTCTATTTGCAGTTCTTTAGAGGATATCCAATTCCTTAATATAATCAGTCTGGCGAAGAACAAAATCCGATGTAGTAGGCACTCAAATTTGCCCATCATACCAATAGCTCCCAGCAGTATATAAACTCTATCGTACGAGGAACCTTCACAGGGATTTTACTTTCTACCTCTTTTATTACAGATTCCCAGAAAACAGATATCTTCTCACACGACCAGAAGCTATGTAAATAATCCGCCTCTTCCAAACCACATTTAACACACTGTGAAGTGATTCTCACCCCTATCCTATGTAAATGAAGCGCGGAATAGTGGGTCCTGTGTAATATCTTAAATTGTGTAATTTTATGTTCCATATTCCGAGAAACCTTACTTATATTTTGGGCCATAATGTCCCAATCTTCCTCAGACACAGTACCCACTATTCCGGACCATTTGTCTTTAATTCTGTCGATCCCCCTTACTCCAATAATCTTATTTAATTTCTTATACAAAATTGATATTCCTTTTTTTTAAGGTGCTCTATTTGAGTCAGTGCTTCTATGAAATTGTGTTTCTGTGCTACATATATCTCCTTATCTATCGTGTTATGGACTGCATGACTAACTTGCCAATAGTACAGCCAATCGTTATCACTAATATCATACCCCCTTTTTATGTGCTCAAATGAAAAGAGTTGTCCTTTATCAATTATTTGTTCCAATCGTTTTAAACCCTTACTATCCCAAAAAGTTGACTCACAATTCACCAATTCTTTAAATTTATTGTTACCCCATAGGGGTGGGAACCCAAAACTATTTCCTACATGTAATTCTCCCTTTAATCTTTCCCATACTTTCCTATATTTATACCATAACATCGTGTTGTTTGACCCACTCTCCTCATAATCATCTAATTCCAACACCTCATATATGTTCACTTTCTCCTTATCTACTACAGTCTTCTCCAGATATCTAAAATTTCTCCAATTCACGATTCGTACCAACTGCGCGGCCATGTAATAAACAAAAAAATTGGGCATATCCAATCCCCCCCTATCTCCAGGGGCCATAAAATATCTGTACTTCAGACGAACCCTTTTTCTTCCCCCATAACAATCTACCCAGTATTACTTCTATCTTCCGGAACCAGCATTTACCGATCCACACTGGCGAGGCAGCAAGAAAAAAAAGGATCTGTGGGAGGACCACCATTTTTATTATCGCCATCCTTTCTGACATAGAGAAGGGCATTTTAATCCATACTTCTACTCTCTTCGCTAAACTATTCAAAAGGGGCCGTATATTGTTAATCACAAACCTATCATTCGTGGCTGCTATTTTTACTCCCAGATAAAGGAAACATTCATTTTTTTTTTTAGCACGGATAGTCTTCCCACCGTCTCCCCCATATCTTCATCCAGGGGGAGCATAGTAGATTTACTCCAATTTATCTCCAACCCAGATAGAGGGGCAAATGCCTCGAACATCTTAATGATACGATGTATTTTTTCTTGTGGGTTAGTTACAAAAAGGAGGATATCATCTGCAAATAACAAGATCTTACTCTTCTCTCCGTTTACTCCAAATCCCTCATGAACATCATTATCTCTTATCCAAGCCGCTAAGGGTTCAATATAAATTAAGAATAAAAAGGGTGAGAGGGGGCAGCCCTGCCTTGTTCCTCTACTTAGTTTGAATGGGTAGGAGGGAGTTCCATCCACCACTACACTCGCCTCGGGGTTAGTGTATAGTAGCTGAATATAACTCAAAAACCTCGGGCCCACCCCAACCCTCTTCAACACTTCCCAGAGGTATCCCCACTCCACCCTGTCAAAAGCTTTAGTAGCATCCAATGACAGAATGGAGCGGGGGCCTCGGGATCCACTCTGGATTGCTTCATACACTTCATACTGGTGAATATTGTCATGAACCGTTCTTCCTGACCTAAACCCTCCCTGGTCATTGCCCACCACTACCTCCACTACTTTATCCAATCTCCTTGCCAGTGCTTTCGCTATTATCTTTATATCTGTATTAAGCAAGGAGATAGGACGATATGAGCCCAAATCCAAGGGATCCTTATCTTTTTTCCTAATGAGTCTAATATTAGCCTCACACATAGATTTAGGGAGAACCCCCTCCCCCCCCCTCCAGGATTCATTAATGATACCCAGCAGTTTTGGAAGTAGCAGAGTTGAGTATATCCTATATATCTGGAAAGGAATGCCGTCAGACCCGGGGGATGTATTCCCTTGGATTGATGCCAATGCCTCCTCCAATTCCTGGAGGGAAATTGGGTCATCCAGGGAGTGCCTTACATCCTCTGTCAAACTTGGAATATTACTTCCCCTCAAGAATTCCGCTACCTCCGCCCTATTAATATCGCTGCCCATATAGAGATTGGAGAAAAAAGAGCCAACCATTTGGGCTATTTCTTCTCTATCTGTGGTTATGCTACCATCCTCCCTCCTCAGAGCCATAATACCACATTCGTCGCCTTGATTTTTAAGTAATCTTGACAGTGTCTTATTTGGTTTCCCTTTCTCAAAGAAATTAAATTGCCCACTGAAGAATAGTTTATTTTGTGCCTTTTTAAGTAGATATTCTTTATATTCCTCTTGTGCTGCCTTCAGTTCTAACAGATGTTCCCCCCCCACTATCCTCTTCTATCCCTGCTTCTAATGTTGCCACTTTACTATTCAGTACTGATTCTTCCTGTGAGAATTCCTTTTTTTTTTATTGATTCGCCCTATATATAGGCCCCTCAAATATGCCTTCATAGTATCCCATACCACCTGAGGGTTTGCGGACTTATGATTAATCTCCCAGAATGCCTCTATTTCCTGTCTAAACCAGTCCTGGTCGCCCACTAATTCAATCCAGTGGGGGTTGAGCCGAAAGCCCAACCTTTTCCCACCCATTACCTTACCTCCAATTTCCACCACCACTGGGCAATGGTCCGAAAGGGTTTTAGCTTTATACTGCACCCTGCTGGTCCAGGTCATTGCATTCTTATCACACAGGCATAAGTCAATTCGGGAAGCGGTGTTATATGAGGTACTAAAACATGAGTACTGTCTTACTCCTGGGTTTAGTTTCCGCCACCCATCAACCCAATTCATCTCTCCACAGTATCTCGCCAATGCTGTTTCGTTCCCCCCTACATTCCTACCTAATTTGTATCTGTCCATACTAGGGTCCATTACATTGTTCAAATCTCCAACTATCCATAATGCCGAATGTGTCTTACTTTCGCTATAGCTCACGAGGTCCCTCAGAACATCCACTCTAAAAGGTGGAGGAATATAAACAAAAGCCAAGATGACTGGCCTATCTTCCCATATTCCATAAAG
The DNA here is from genome assembly GCF_029499605.1 of Hyla sarda. Taxonomy (NCBI): domain Eukaryota; kingdom Metazoa; phylum Chordata; class Amphibia; order Anura; family Hylidae; genus Hyla; species Hyla sarda. The sequence continues at coordinate 250,973 of NW_026607617.1, forward strand.
AAATACATATCGACCATACTTATCTACCTTTGCATTCTTAGTCTCGAATGGTACCCTCCTGTGAACATATACTGATACTCCCACGGAGTAGGAAGAGAGTCTGGAGTGGTATTCTTCTTTGGCCCACTTCCTTGGAAGTATCTGCTCATCTCTTGACCTATGGGTCTCAACTAAACATATGATCGCAGGAAGGCACCTCCGAATATAATCGAATATTGCACACTTTTTAATTCTATCCGACATACCTCGTACGTTCCAGGCTAATAGTTTAAGCATAGATATATTTGCCTAAGAGAAAAAAGAAAAGAGAGAAGAAGAAGAGAAAAAAAAAAAGGAAAACCCCTCTTTTGATCATCCCGTGCCATCCCTCCCTCCTTTCCCTTACCCTCCCCCCCCCGCACCCCCCCTCTCCCCATAATGCACCGTACTTCTACTATGCACTCCTATCCTAGTGACACTATCCTTTCTTCCACCTCCAAGACCGAGTACCTAGAGCCTGTTTTACTAGGGGAGAGATCCTTCTGGGTTCTAGTTTTTATACCCACAGCTGGAGACTTCCATATTTTATCCAATTTACCCATAGCCCCCTTATCTTTTTGTGGCGAGCTACCCCCTGATCTTCTGGGGTTCACCTTAGGGGCCATTTCACCCACTATTTCTCTTCACTTTATATTTGTGGGGTGTATGTATCACTACGGGGATATCAAGGACCAACTTAGCAACTTTATACACCATAGGCCCCTCCCACTCGAGAATTTAAATCCCGTTATTTACAGCATACAAAAGTAAGAATTCACAGTCCCATATGGCTCTGAGGAGCGCTTAAAACCTAGGGTATCACACCCTGATCCAGAAATATCCACCACCAAATATAGCATACTAATATGCAACTACGGAATCATTAGCGTATTCACGCTCCCCCTGGTAGACAGGGCAATCACCCCCCAGAGTCACTGATCTTATTGCGTCCAGGGAGGGGTCCAATTTCATGAGAGAGGAATTCTCCTAAGACCAAGTTGTTCAATTTAGTCCATGAGTCCCGGTTTCTCCTGAATAAGAGAGAAAGGGGGGGTAAGTCCTCCAAAAACATCGATTTTTACAGCATGGCAAGCCATAGGTACCTCTACGTGACCATAATTATACCATCCATACTCCTCAAGGTCCACACAGCTTTCATTATGGGCAGAGAGTCTCCATGACTAAAAGTAAAGGATGCCTAAAGGGAGGAAGGAGGGGGGGCGTCAATCCCACATTGCTCAGTTAGCTCAGTTCCCCGAGGCGTCAATTGTCCATTAGGGCTCGGCCCAAACAGGTAGGGCAGGAGCATCTCTATCACTGTAATTAGGCACACTGTAGCTCCTTCCTCATGTGCAGCAGCCAAACAGCACCCCAAGCTAATAATATACATGTCTGCCTCATAAGGACATTTAATAAGCTTCAATGGGTGCTCCACAGTTACCAACCATCACAGGGGGAAGAGGGGGGAGACCCGGACAGATGCATTGCCGCAGCTGCCACTCACCAAATCGCTAGGAGGAGTGACCAGGCAGAGAGTCAGGCATCCAATATTGTCCATTTCACATGGGGCCAGTGCAAGGGGCTGCTGCTGTTCAGAATATTGCCGGGGTATTAATCAATGGTTTCACCTAGTTGGAGGGAATCCGTGAGTAGGTTTCATGGCAGTTTGTCCTCATGTAAAACACATCCATGCAGAGAGACTGCTGAATAAGAATATCTGCCCCCCAAAAGGGAGCAATAACTCACCGGCTAATGCACTGTTAGATATTCATCACATGTAGTGTCTGATCGTTTTACTCAGCTCCACTCTCCATCCACAAGAAAGGGTCTGGGCCAGTCTATACAAATCCCAGCAAGTAGTAGCGGAGTTCCACACATGCCCCTCAACACCTCCGCGTCACTGTGGCCTACGTGAGGAAGGTGCCACCATATATAGGCCTCCGACACAAGCCCGAAGCTCCTCTCAGTAGCTGGCCGAAGTAAAACCACACCCCCCCCTCTCTCACCTCCTCTCCGGCATCCCCTTCCACAGCGCCTCCCGTCCTATCCGACGACGGGTTGCGCCACCACCGTCTCGCTCCTCCCTCCTCCGACGGCAGAATCCAGTGCCCCCGGCTCTTCACAGGGCGTCCGGGCAGGAGAGCCCCACTGTCGGCGTTAAGCTGTGAGTATCCCGGCATCGCGAGGTCGGCATCCACTCCACCTCCGTCCCGAGGGCTCAGGGGGCGGGGCCAGAGCCCCGGAGTGCGCGGCCCTAGCTCATGCCGCCGTCACTTCCCTTCAAGGAGTTCCTTGATGTGCCCCCAAAAATCAGCCACCTTCGGACATGTCCATACAAGATGAACAAAGTTGGCTCTACTTTGCCCACATTTTGGATAAGTATGATCACTTCTACATTTCATCTCCCACAAAGATACTGGGGAATAATACAATTGGTTTATGATTTTTAGTTGTAAGAATTTAATTTTTTTATTTGAGGAGCATTTCTTGGCACCAGCCCAAACATTCTCCCACTCTCCCTCCTCAAGTCTCACATTTACTTTTGCCCATTTCTTTTTAACTGTTTCTTGAACTGCAGTACTTGATTCTTTAATTAGATCTCTATATATCCTTCCCAATGATATAGTTCGCCCTTGTGAAGTGCATCCTTATTAGATGTGTTCCTATAAGCCGCTCCTATCTGTAAATTCCAGAAATGTTTCCCCGTGTCTATATGAAATTCATTAACAAGCATATCAAACGTGATTAACTCCCCATTTCTACTAATTTGCCCAATATATGTAATCTCCAACCATACCCAAAACCCTCAATCTATTTCCCCATATTGGGGGGAACTCAAGACTATTTACCACCTATTTACCACCTTACAAATTTTGTTTAATTTTACTTATAATAAAACCCCCAAAAAGACAAAGACTTCCCTATGTGTCTGCTTCCAAGACTTCTATTATCTTATCATATTTTCCTTCAAAGAAGTTTAACATATAATTTAATATGGGGTTATTCTTCTTGTTCTTGATATCTTGTGCCTTAGCAGCTAGGAAATCGTTATAGAAATGCTGCACTCCCCATCCCCCCTCACCCTCTAAGAGGGTCATACTTCTATACTTTATTCGTACTCTCCCTCGCCACCATATTAATTTATTTAACATGGCTTCTAGTCCTTTGAACCAGTTTCCCGGTATCCACATGGGGAGACTCTGATGATATTCAGGATCTGTGGCAAGAGAACCATTTTTAATAGTGCCACCCTCTCTGCTCGATGACATCCTACCCCATTTATCAATTTTAGTTTTAATCTTAAACAGCAAGGGCATTAAGTTTGTTTTTACAAATTAGTTTTTCTTGGCCGAGATATCGACCACAAGGTATTTCAACGTAGCCCCTTCTTTAAGAATCGTTATAGTAGAGACTTTCGGTATGATCCCATCTATCACCGGGAGCCACAAGGATTTGGCCCAGTTCACTTTAAGGCCTGCAACTTCACCGAACTGATTATATTTATAATTTTAGGTAGCATCGTTTCCAAATTATCGAGGAAGAGTATAACAATATCTTATCATTCACTCCTTCTATCCCACATCCGTGAAACTCTTTTGATCTCCTCAATAGCTCTGCCAGGGGCTTTATATATAAGACAAACAAGTAGGGGATAGGGGGCACCCTTGACGCGTACCTCTAGAGAGTGGAAAAGGCTCAGTTAGCCTACCATTGATGATGATTTTGGATCTCTATAAAGGAGTTGTATCCATTTAATCATTCCTCCACTAATATTATATTCCTCCAATAGTTTCCAGAGCCTCCATTCCACCCTGTCAAAGGCCTTCATTGAGTCCAATGACAGGATGGAAAGGAGGGGCCCACCATCCACTTCCAGATTGGCAAATACGCTTGCAATATTTTCTTTAATTAACCTACCAGGAATAATTCCCGATTGATTCGGGTGGATCAACTCTGGTATGAGGATCGGCAGGAGGTGGTGATTGTGTGTGCTGCTGGATACCCTTGGAGGCGCTGGCGGAGAGGTGAGCCCAGTACCTGGAGAGAGGAGCAGGTGGTGATGTGCTGCAGTTGTGGTGAGGAGGCGGGTGGCTCGCGGTGAGCAGGAGGCTTCAGAACACAGACGGAAGCTGGCGCAGAGATCCGGTGAACAATGTGCAGAATGGGTGAAACCGCTCCAATTGTTTGTCTTTAAAGGGGTTGACTAGCATTCATTCCCTGTACTCCCCTTATAAGTTGAATAACTAACAACAGCTACCAAGTTACTAATATCTATTTAGCACATTGGCAGTGAATAACTTTTTGTGCATTGGCAGTGAATAACTTTTTGGGTACTAACCTATAATTAAACTAACAACCATCGCTATATGTGATCTCCTATGAAATAACCTATAAATCTACTAACATCAAAAACTGTAATGTACTAAGAATAAGCCAACTTTGCTACCAACCATATACGCACATATGGATTTGTCATTTCTGGAGTGAGTTTTTGACAGGATTAGTGCAGGGTGAGAAGAACTCAATAGTGAGCTTATTTGGTGGAGAGCAGGTGTGGACTGGTGAGGACAGTCATCCCTGCTGTGGTGAGAGCTCAAACTCCACTTTTCCTCCAAGGTGAACCACAGGATCAATCAGGCGCCAAGGACTTGTGAAGAGCAGTATGTTTATTTTACCCACAATGTAGGGCTGGGCGGTATACCGGTTCATACCGAACACTGACATTTTTGTGCTGCACGATATGAATTTTAACCCATACCGCAATACTGGTTGGCCCCTCCCCCTCTGGAATGAATGAATTAGCCCAGCGCTGCGCTGTCCCCACATTGGGGAACTAATCATATGTTGCCCGCGAGTGCTGTTCTGCCCCCCAATTATCAGCCTAGCGCTTTCCCCATCTCCCTTCCGCCTGTTTGTTGTGGCCGCCGGTGCTGACACTCTATACCAGTGGTCTTCAACCTGCGGACCTCCAGATGTTGCAAAACTACAACTCTCAGCATGCATGCTGGTAGTTGTAGTTTTGCAACATCTGGAGGTCCGCAGGTTGAAGACCACTGCTCTATACTGTGTGGTATCCCTATGCCCGGGCTGCAAAAATAAACAAGATAAACTTTATCTTACGTTGGTCCGGTACTGGCCTCATCTGCTTCCTAGGAAATGGAACGTCGGACAGCCGTCAGCCTATCACTGGCCGCATCGATGTTCCGCCTCGGCCGCTGATAGGCTGAGCCCACTGTCATGTAAGAAACTGTCCAGAGCTCCTTACATGACAGTGGGCTCAGCCTATCAGCTGCCAAGGCGGAACATCACTGATGGCTATCCGATGTTCCCGTCCCCAGCGTAAGGCCGACGTCGGAACCTGCGTGAGCTTATTTTGTTTACCTTGTGTCAGGGTGACATGTGAGTATTTACCCCTGATGGGGGCAGCCCTGGGCTGATAACTAGTGGGGAGGGGGGCAGAACAGCGCAGTGCTGGGCTAATAATTAATTTTGGGGGGGGGGAGGGGAGGAGGAGGACATACTGTTATATACCGTGGAACCGCCGAAAGTTACAAAAATACCGTGATACATACATTTGGTCATACCGTCCAGCCCTACCACAATGCAGCGCGTTTCGCAGTGAAGACCGCTTCATCAGGCATATTGGGAAACGCGGATATGCATGGTATTTATATAGAGTTGCGTTAACCCTTGCATAGGCAGAAATAATTTGTAACATCCATAGAAAGTTTTGGTAAAAATACAAATATATAACATATAAAAAAAATATATATATATAATTAGAATAAATTTACAACAAATATTATCCAAAGGAAACAGTCATTAGCTTCATAAAAAACAATAAATTATAAATATGAAGTGCATCAAGAAAATTTCTCCTTCATTTATAAATTCCAAAAGAAAAATGATATAGCCTTGAAACAGACAAATGTCAGAAAAACGTCAGATGCTATTTTGCATTTTCAATGGGTTCATTCAAACCATGTGGAAAAAGAGTATCCAGGGTGAATATCCAATAAGACTCCCAATTTATTAATTTTTGGAATCTATTATGAACCTGAACCGGAATCGTTGCGATAATTACTAGGTCCAACACATCAAAATTATTATCGTGTTTTAAAGATAGATGACGGGGAATGCTATGTAACATAAAACGGTCTCTGACATTTGATCTGACATTTGATCTGTGCTTGTTCATGCGGGATCGCACTGTCTGAATAGTGCGGCCCACATATTGCAACCCACAAGGACAGGATAAAAGATAAATAGCATAAGAACTTTCACAATTATTACATGTATTAATCACATATCATTTTTTAGTATTCTGAGAAAAAAAATTATATTTCGGATTATTAATCATGATGCAGCATTTACACCATATTTTGTTACATGTGAAAGTACCATTTTGTGACACATGGTCAAGAGAAGAATTATTTTTATTTTTTAACAGACTCGGGGCAACTAAATTACGTAAGTTCATAGACCTCCGAAAAGTGACACCCGGTTGGTGTCCCGGTTGGCATTCACCTAACACCGGGTCACATTTGAGAATAGACCAGTGTCTTCTTAGAAGAAAGCGGAAAGCGGCCTGACGAATCGCCTAGGGGCGTGGCCCAGCGTCTGAGCTCCCCCCGTTTCCATCCGCCATCTCCCTGCTTGGACCGGTCCTCGGTCCTTGGATTATCGTACCCGTTTGGCCTGCCTGCTATGGACTGGTGAACACTCCGCTTTCTTTCTCTTTTTGTGGAGTTATATATACTGCTGTTTATATTCTAGTGTGTAGCACTTACTTTCCTACTGATGTACACACCTGAGTCCGATATCTGGAGCTATTTCTGCACAGGGATTATACATGTAACGGTGGTGCTGGCTGACATTTCTTTCTTTCTTTGTGATTATATATATATATACATATTTCTTGGCAGGACAAATTTATTTTTTGACTAATTGGAAAGAATTCACCTTTATTGATTTTCTGTTACCCGGCAGTGGTGTGACCTTTATAGATATCTTCCAGTTGTTGGAATCAGGAAGGTCAGAAGGAGGTGAATGGAGGAAGGTGTTGATGGATCAAAGCTTGGTTAAAACATGGAGGGTACTTAGGAGAGAGATGGATATAAAAGGAACGTTGGATGAGGCGCCACTGCTGGATAACTTAAATATACCTGAGGTGAGAGAGTTGGGAGAGATAAGCCTTCTTAGAAATACGAGGTGTGTTAGGATAAAAGATTTATGGGGAAGAGGTAAATTCAAAAACTGGATAGAATTGAAAGAAGAATTTAACTTGCAGGAGGGTGGATGGATAGAATATATTGGTTTAAAAAAAGCGTTTCTTGAGTTTATTGCTAAAGGAGGTCACATACATTCAGCTTACCCTGAGATCTTGGGGAAAATAATGGGTAGTAAAATTAGGGAAAAATACATTTTGTTTGTGTATAGAGCCTTGGTAAGGCATGTCCAAAAATAAATTGCTCCACAAGAGCTCCCAACAATGGCAGGAGGAGACTGGTTTTAGTAAAATAATAGTTTGGGATAGTTTACGGAAAAATATTAATCTAAAGGGTTTTAGTTTATGTATCATGATGAATTTTGGATGGGAGGATTGTTATTCTCTTTTTTTTGTAAATAAAATTAATAATAAACTTGTAAGCCTAAAAAAAAAAAAATCCAGTATGACTTTTATTAACCGACCTGCTAAACTTTGCCCTAATATTTTAACGTCAACATTTAAAGGGGTACTCCCGTGGAAAACATTTTTTTTTTTTTTATCAACTGGTGCCAGAAAGTTAAACAGATTTGTAATTACTTCTATTAAAAAATCTTAATCCTTCCAGTACTTTTTTGGGGCTATATACTACAGAGGAAATGCTTTACTTTTTAGATTTTTCTGATGTCATGACCACAGTGCTCTCTGCTGGCATCTCTGTCCATTTTAGGAACTGTCCAGAGCAGTATATGTTTTCTATGGGGATTTTCTCCTGCTCTGGACAGTTCCTAAAATGGACAGAGATGTCATCAGAAAAATCTAAAAAGTAAAGCATTTCCTCTGTAGTATATAGCCCCAAAAAAGTACTGGAAGGATTAAGATTTTTTAATAGAAGTAATTTACAAATCTGTTTAACTTTCTGGCACCAGTTGATAAAAAAAAAAAAAAAAGTTTTCCACGGGAGTACCCCTTTAAAATGATACCCTACTTATATAGGTTTCATTTTGTCGTACTTCTGGAAAAAATCATAACTACATGCAGGAAAATTTGTACGTTTAAAAATGTCATCTTCTGACCCCTATAACTTTTTTATTTTTCCACGTACAGGGCGGTATGAGTGCACATTTTTTGCGCTGTGATTTGAAGTTTTTATTGGTACCATTTTTGTTTTGATCTGACTTTTTGATCACTTTTTATCAATTTTTTTAATGGTATAAAAATTGACCAAAAATATGCTTTTTTGGACTTTGGAATTTTTTTTACGTGTACGCAATTGACCGTGCGGTTTAATTAACAATATATTTTTATAGTTCGGACATTTACGCACGCGGCGATACCACACATGTTTATTTTTATTTACACTGTTTTATTTTTTATTGGAAAAGTGGTGTGATTCAAACTTTTATTAGGGAAGGGGTTTAATGACCTTTATTAACACTTTTTTTTACTTTTTTTTTTGCAATGTTATAGCTCCCATAGAGATCTATAACACTGCACACACTCTGCACACACTGATCTTTTACACAGATCACTGGCTTGTATTAACAGGCCTGTGATCAGTGTTATCGGCGCTTGACTGCTCCTGCCTGGATCTCAGGCACGGAGTAGTCATTCACCGATCGGACACCGAGGAGGCGGGTAAGGTCCCTCCCGGTGTCCTGTAAGCTGTTCGGGACGCCGCAATTTCACCACGGCGGTCCAGAACGGCCCGACTGAGCAGCCGGAATAGTTTCACTTTCACTTCAGACGCGGTGGTCAGCTTTGATCGCCGCATCTGAAGGGTTAATACAGGACATCACCGCAATTGGTGATGTCCTGTATTAGCCGCGGGTCCCGGCCATTGATGGCTACCGGGACCGACCCGATATGACGCGGGGTCCTTTGTCGTTAAGGAGTTAAGAGGGATATGGGTGTAAACGCTGCTGGATCCCCTACATTGTCCCCTAACTTTTTTGGTATAAGGGTTATATTTGCCTCTAGCATTATTAAAAATGTAAATAGTCCTATAGAGTTAACTAATATTGTCTGTACTGACAGGTTAGTTCAGGTGACACTGATGACAGATTTCCTTTAAGAAGTAAAATAGAACCTTTCTGACAAGGTGAAATAGGCTGAAAGATCTCAAAACACCAAGACGTCATGGCGAGATCCAAAGAAATTCAGGAACAGATGAGACACAAAGTCTGCAAAGGGTTACGAATCCATCTCTAAAGCTTTGGTACCCCAGCGAACCACGGTGAGAGCCATTATCCACAAATGGAGAAGATGTGGAACAGGTAAACCTTCACTGAAGTGGCCGGCCTACCAAATCTACCCTAAGAGCGCAGCTAAGACTCAAGAGGTCACAAAAGAACAAACAACAACATCAAATAAACTGTGAGCCTCATTTGTCTCAGCGAAGATCATGACCCGACCATAAGAAAGGTACCGGGCAAAAACAGCATCCATGGCAGAGCTCCAAGGGGAAATACCTCTGCTGACCCAACATAACTAAAGATGAGCGAATCGAAGCTGACGAACCCGAATTTCAGGAAATATTCGATTTCCAATTAATGCGAATATCGCCGCAATTCTATCGCACAAATCGATTCATTAAACTCCATTTACTGCGGTGCAGGCTCAAGGGCATCTAAAATGGCAGATCCACATGTCAGTACATAGGGCAAGGAAGGTGGGAAGGCAAGGCGGGAAGGGAAGTAGGCGGGATGACCCTGAATCACATGCAGGATGCAGCCTATCAGCAGCCAGTCACCCCTCTGATGTCACAGCCCTATATAATTGGCAGCCATATTGCGGCCAGCCACTTCATTACAATACACTTCAGAGAGATAGAATGGAGAGCCTGTGTGTGTGTGTGTTACAGCAAAGAAAAGTGCATTCCAGCAGCGTTTAACATCCTCCTAGTCACATCAGCATTCTCGTGGACGGAGAGCAGTGTTTTTTTCACTGAAAAGGATTTTTACTGCAGCCATTAACCTCCCAGTCACTTTCTTCAGCATTGTATTACAGAGAGGGGCAGAGAGCTGTGTGTTGCCTCATACATTACAACAAGCTGCATCAACTTCATAAACCTTAGCAGAGGAGGCAGGAAGAATTTTTCAGCGCAATTCAGTGTTCCACAAAAAAAATCATCTACTGGTTATACTAGTCTGTAGATGGTATAATACACAGCAGTCCATTCCTAATATTGTGCAATTTTGTGTTTAGTACACAGCTTTTTTTGGCTGCAGCACTGTTGTGTACTGCTGGTGTTTTATAAAAATATGTTTTTTAAGGGTACTGTAGCGCATTTTTCTGCCTTCATCAGTGCATACTGCATACGTACATCTAAGTAGTGTACTATTTTGTACCTGTTAATCTGTCAAGGGCCTACATACTGTGAAATTCCTGCCAAATGTAATCACCAGCTCCTGTTCTAGACAAATACTGTTTTAAACGTAGTGAAGTGTATTGTACTCCCCTCATATACGCACTAAGTATGTCAGGCAGAGAAGTGCCAGGATGTGGCAGAGGCCTAAATCCTTCAGGCAGAGGTCGCAGCAGACTAGGGGCGAGTGGCAGCAGGAGTCGCAGCGAGAGGCCTGAGCTCCCGTTATCAGCTAGCAGTCGTGTCTCGACCAGCAACCCATCTGCCACGCTCATCCACTTAATCGCAAGTGACATCTGACACCCCCAGTCAACAGTCAGTGGGTTCCTCAGACCAGTGGCGGATCCAGGGGGGGGGGGGGGCAACGGGGCAATTGCCCCCCCCCCCCCCAAGATTGGTGTCCCCCGCCCCCTAGAATGGTGGAGCCGAAGCTGTAAGCTTCCGCTCCACCATTCACTAACCTAGGCAGTCTCACACGCTGTGAGTACACAGCGTGTGAGCTGCGGGGACGCGATCCTCTGCAGGCCGGCGCGATGACATCACATCATCGCGCCGGCGCCTGGAAATCCCGTCCTCGCGGCCAGCATACAGCAAGTAAGAAGAGTATGCTCAGGGCCCAGGGGATTTGGGATTTGGAATATGTGCCACTGTTAAGGGCACTGTATCGGAGGGGGAGGGGGATTTAAAAACTTAGGGGGGTGGGGGAGAGAAAGGGGAATTTTTAATGTGAGGTGCTGCAGGGCAAAGCACTGGGGGCACTATATGTTAAGAGCACATGACAGGGGGGGGCCCCCTGTGCTGTGCCCCTCACATATAATGCCCCCTGTGCTGTGCCCCACACATAATGCCCCCTGTGCTGTGCCCCACACATATAATGCCCCCTGTGCTGTGCCCCTCACATATAATGCCCCCTGTGCTGTGCCCACACATATAAATTATATGTGTGGGGGGCACAGCACAGGGGGCATTATATGTGTGGGGCACAGCACAGGGGGTATTATATGTGTGGGGCACAGCACAGGGGGCATTATATGATATAATGCCCCCTATGCTGTGCCCCATACACATAATGCCCCCTGTGCTGTGCCCCACACATATAATGCCCCTGTGCTGTGCCCCCCACACATATAATTTATATGTGTGGGCACAGCACAGGGGGCATTATATGTGAGGGGCACAGCACAGGGGGCATTATATGTGTGGGGCACAGCACAGGGGGCATTATATCATATAATGCCCCCTGTGCTGTGCCCCACACATAATTCCCCCTGTGCTGTGCCCCACACATATAATGCCCCCTGTGCTGTGCCCCACACATAATGTCCCCTGTGCTGTTCCCCTCACATATAATGCCCGTGCTGTGCCCCACACATATAATGCCCCTTGTTCTGTGCCCATCACATATAATGCCCCCTGTGCTGTGCCCCACACATATAATGCCCCCTGTGCTGTGCCCCTCACAAATAATGCCCCCATCATGCGCCCCTCATATATAATGCCCCCATCCTGTGCCCCTCATATATAATGCGCCATCATGTGCCCCTCACATATAATGCCCCCTGTCCTGTGCCCCTCACATATAATGCTCCTGTCATGTGCCCCAAACATATAATGCCCCCTGTGCTGTGCCCCTCACATATAATGCCCCCTGACTGGACAGGACAGGGGGCATTATATGTGAGGGGCGCATGATGAGGGCATTATATGTGAGGGGCAAAGAACAGGGGCATTATATGTGAAGGGCACAGCACGGGGCATTATATGTGTGGGGCATATGACAGGAGCATTATATGTGAGGGGCACAGCATGGGGGGCATTATATGTGAGGGGCACAGCACAGGGGGCATTATATGTGAGGGGAACAGCACAGGGGACATTATATGTGAGGGGCACAGCACGGGGGGCATTATATGTGAAGGGCACAGCACAGGGGGCATTATATGTGTGGGGCATATGACAGGAGCATTATATGTGAGGGGCACAGCATGGGGGGCATTATATGTGAGGGGCACAGCACAGGGGGCATTATATGTGAGGGGAACAGCACAGGGGACATTATATGTGAGGGGCACAGCACGGGGGGCATTATATGTGAGGGGCACAGCACAGGGGGCATTATATGTGAGGGACGCATGATGGGGGCATAATATGTGAGGGGCAAAGAACGGGGAATTATATGTGAAGGGCACAGCACAGGGGGCAATATATGTTAGGGGCACAGGGCATTATTATGTGGGGGGAACAGGACGGGTCATAATTATTATATGTAGGGGCACAAGATGGGGCATTATTACTATATGTGAAGGCACAGAGTGTTTTGCATTTCAGAAGTATATTGTAGATTATGAGGAATTTCTGGGGTGGTACATTTTTATATGGGCCACAATACATTTGGGTATTTTATTCAGAGGGTGCACTGTACAGCAAGTTATATTCAGATAGTGCAGTGTGTGGTAGTATTAAATTTAGAGGGTACAGTGTGTGGTAGTATTATATTCAGAGAGTGCAGTGTGTGGTAGTATTATATACAGAGGGTACAGTGTGTGGTAGTATTCTATTCAGAGAGTGCAGTGTGTGGTAGTATTAAATTTAGAGGGCACAGTGTGTGGTAGTATTATATTCAGAGAGTGCAGTGTGTGGTAGTATTATATTCAGAGAGTGCAGTGTGTGGTAGTATTATATACAGAGGGTACAGTGTGTGGTAGTATTCTATTCAGAGAGTGCAGTGTGTGGTAGTATTAAATTTAGAGGGCACAGTGTGTGGTAGTATTATATTCAGAGAGTGCAGTGTGTGGTAGTATTCTATTCAGAGAGTGCAGTGTGTGGTAGTATTAAATTTAGAGGGCACAGTGTGGTAGTATTATATTCAGAGAGTGCAGTGTGTGGTAGTATTATATTCAGAGAATGCAGTGTTTGTTAGCATTAAATTTAGAGGGCACAGTGTGTGGTAGTGTTATATTCAGAGGGCACAGTGTGTGGTAGTATTATATTTAGATGGCGCAGTGTGTGGTAGTGTTATATTCAGAGGGTACGGTGTGTCATAGTATTATATTCAGAGGGTACGGTGTGTGGCGGTATTATATTCAGAGGGAACAGTGTGTTGTATATTCAGGAGGTACAGTGTGTCAGAATTATATTCAGAAGGTATGTGCCAGTATTAGATTCGAAGAATACAGTGTTTGGCAGTATTATAATAATTATTGTTTTCATATAGAGGATCAGAATCCGCTGACATAGTGAGGAGACGTCTGGGCATCAAGTTCTGCAGGGAGAACATTTAGCTGAAACAAGTCCCGGCGGTATATACATCTGAATTAGATAAGGAAAGACTATAGAGAAGACGTCACCTGTAATCACTGATGTCATTCTGTATCCTCCTGTGTGTGTCCCATCAGAGCTGTAGTCACTGAAGAAGTTCTGCAGTAATGATGGGTGAAACAACAACTCCCAGCATCCCCTTACCACTACTTAGGTCATACTGGGAGCTGTAGTTTTAAATGGTAAAAACTTCTTTAGCACTTTCCCATTCTGCGGCAATTGGTATTTTTGATAATTATTCTGACATGTGAACACGGCCTAAGAGTCTTAAACAAGGTTAGGACTGTATGATACATTTAATAATATTGTAAGCAACACCTTGTTTTCTTTCCGCCAACACAAAATACTCTAATAGTGCCCCTCCCGAGACTCGACTCTGGATCCGCCCCTGCCTCAGACACAACCCTCAGTTGGTATGGCCCGGGAGCAGTCCCTGTTCTCCCATTGGCTTTGTCTTATGCTGTTCCCTCTCCTAGAGAAGTATCTTATGCTGTGGGTTCAGTTTCACTATTCACTGAGGACGATCTAATAGAGGACACTCAGCAGCTACTGCCCGGCCAAGAAGTGGAGGAGACATCCGCTGCCTCCTCCGCTAGGCCGGCAAGTAGTGATGAGGAGAGTGACATGGGAGGTGGTGTTGCCAGGGTTCAGGGTCCTGAAGCAGACACTGTTGAGGAACCTGAGGAGGACATTAGTGACAAGCAGACACTTGTTTATGATGATCAAGCCGATTGCAATTGGGAGCCAGATGCAGAAGGGGCTTCATCATCATCAGGAGAAGAGAGTTGCAGGTTGCCCGTGAGGCAGCAGCTGATCCAGCAAGGTGGTAGTAGCATGGTTGGCAGTCAGCATTGTGGCAGAAGTGGAAATTCTGGAGCCAAACGTGCCCGGGGGAGACCACCTGCTTCGCGGCATACAAAAAATTGTCCTGGTGGATCTCTGGGTTAATATCCAAAAATTTCAAATCCCCTTCTGGATGGTTGCCCCTGTGGGGAGTAGTACCCTAGACTAAGGACCCACTTAAAATACAACTTTTATTGATATTTCTAAAATATATATAACATACAGAAGGAAAGAAAAAAAAAATTAAATGATCAGGTAATGTGTTAGGGCACTGTGAATTTCAGTCCACTAGGTGGTGCTGTTATACAAGCTCCAGCCTAAATTGCTGGTTATTTTCAATATTCCAGTTACTCATTGGTATGGTGAGATCATTTTGAGTCCTAGTTCACACTCCTGGCTAAAATCCGTACACCCTGCCTCGACGTTCCGCTAGACAACCTAGCTTTATCAAGAGTACAGTTGGTATGGCGATTGCCGCGTCACTGGTTGGCGGACGCTTTCCAATTCGCGTATTTCCTGCCTCCAGGTGACGCGAGTGACGTATTCGCCACGTGACCTCGGGTTGCTAGATACGGGTATATGTATTGCGGATCATTTCTTGGTAGATGCACGCATGCGCACTCTCTATCCTCTTGCGACTCCACGGGATGTTTTGTTTACATCCCGTCCGCGCATCTCGCTCCATATTGGAGTCTAGCACCTGCTTTGCGGCAGCCTACCTTTTCAGGAGGTAGTGGAACGGGGTTCCTGGAGACGGCGGCAGTAGCAGTCAATTAGTGCGGACTGTTGGTGGGAAAATCAGCTACTTGGCAGTGTGGCAGTTTTTCATCAAGCATCTGGAGGAGGTTCACATAACCACATGCAAGATATGTCGGCAGAAGGTGAATGTTGGCACCACGGCCCTGCGTCAACACATGCTTCGCCACCATAAAGTGGCCTGGGAGAACCTTGGCTCCGATGTAGTAGTCCAGCTTGCTGCATCACCCAGTGGCCAGCCGCTCCCTCCTTCAGCCAGTCAAGGTTCCACCACCTCAGCCGAAGAGAGCTGTGTATCATACCCTCCTTCTGTCGCTCCTGATGCTCTTGCTCCTCCTACTTTTAGTCAGCCATTCCGCCAACAATCCATCGGCAAAGCCATGTCCAAGAGACAACAGTATGCGCCCACTCATCCAACGGCACAGAAGCTGAATGTGCTCCTGTCTAAGTTGCTGGTGTTGCAGTCCCTCCCTTTTCTAGTGGTGGACTCTACACCTTTCAGAGAACTGATGGCGTGTGCCGAGCCAAGGTGGAGAGTCCCAAGCCGTCATTTCTTTGCGAAGAAGGCAGTACCAGCCCTGCACAATTTTGTAGATGGGGAAGGTGCGCCAGTCCTTGAGCCTGTCAGTGTGTACCAAGTGCACGGCAGTGCCGATGTCTGGAGCTGTAACTATGGTCAAGGACAATCCATGTCCTTTACGGCTCACTGGGTGAATGTGGTTCCTGCACAGCCACAACCCCAACTTGGACAGGTCACGCCGCTTCCTCCTCCATGCTCTCAGTCCGTTGGTCCTGTGACAGTGTGCGACTCCGCTTCCTCATCCTCCACCGTGTCCTCAGCCTCCACTGCCCGGACAAGTCTCATTTGTAAAGAAATCGGAGCATGGCTTACTCCACGAAAACTGGAAATGGGAACCATGCTGACCAACGGGAAGAACATCTTGCATGCGCTGCGACTGGGAAGGCTGAGCCATGCGCCCTGCGTGGCACACATGTTCAATCTGGTTGTGAAGCAGTCCCTGAAGTGTTCCATTTGCAAGACATCCTAACAATGGGAAGGAAACTTTGCATGCACTTCAGCCACTCGTACACCGCAGCACACCCTCCTTGAGCTGCAGCGTCAGAACGTTATCACCCAACATAGTCTGATTTTTTTACGTTGCCACACGTTGGAATTCCACCCTCCATATGTTGGATTGACTGTACGAACAGAGAAAAGCAATCACCGATTTCTTGATGATCCAAGCGGATAGGGGTACTCCCCTGTGTAACTTCAATGTGAACCAGTGGCAGCTCATACATGACACCTGCCGTTTGCTCAGGCCATTTTAGGAAGCCTCATTATTAGTAAGTTGCCAGGATTACGGGATGTATGACATCATTCCACTGCTTCATTTCTTACAATACGTGTTGGAAACAATGGCTGGTCAGGGCACTGGAGACGTGGCGCCTACATCTCATGGCCACATGAGCCCTGTGGGGGCTGAACTGGAGGACCGGGAGGGGCACAGTGGAGCACAGTTTAGGTTTTGCCAAATGGGCATTTTTTCTTGTAATCTGACAGGAGATGAGGAACAGGAGCAGCCAGAGGAGCTAGAGGGTTATGAGGAAGGCGAGACAGAGGACCCAGACACACCGATGCAGTATGTAGTGGAGATGGAGGCAGGGAGTCTGTCACGTACAGCCCTCACGACCTGGCGTACGGACACGTCCACGCCTCTCAGAAAAGAGTGCGCGGACAAAAGTATCACAAAACCCAGCAGAATATCAACTCTAATATTCCACCTCTAAGCTACACGTCCACGCCTCTCAGAAAAGAGTGAGCGGACAAAATAAACACAAAACCCAGCAGAATATGTACTCTAATATTCTACCTCTAAGCTGCCACCGTGGTACGTTCACTCTTGGCTCCCCTGAGCACACTCTGCTCCCTTATGAGCCAGTGAACCAGCTTAAACACACACTGTGTGTAGGTCCCCGTGTCTTTCCTGCACACGTGACCTTGGCCGGGAAGGTATAGGGGTACACTGCTTCCACACTCACTTTCACACACACCTACCACAATAGGCCCCAAAAATTAGCTACACGCACCCCAAAACCAGTCCACATGCCCACACACCAATATGCTGCCACCATCTATCAGTAGGCCAATAGAATGCCTCCGTTCATACACAGATTCTTGCACTCTGCGCTTTGACACCAAAACTATAGTAACGAGCCACGCTTATACATTAATACATTAATACAACTATATAAGCTATAAGGCCATAGGTTCGTTAGAGCATACAAGGCTACGCATTAAAGTTATGGCTTTAATGTACATAAAGGGTGCAGTACTTAGTTACAAAAAGAATTAAAGAAACAGACATACAAAATGTGCGAAACAGTTATAAAATAAAAGGGAAATAAAAATCAGAAGTGTTCCATACTTAACGTCGTTGAGTAAAGTCCTAATCCGTCCTTGGGGCCAAGGAAGAAAAATAGCGGCACAAGTCCATTCAGAATGGGCCCCAAACTTGTAACAATGAGCTGGGGTTGGAGCACCACTTTTATGGGGCCGCAGAGGGTTGGGTTATAAGGGAGGTCTCCAGTTTCTTCCTAGATCAGCCCACATCATCCCACCTCCCAAATGTCCCAACCTCCTCTCCAACGTTGATTGACAGTCCATAATTCATAACGCCTCTCCTACCCAAAAGATGTGGCATAGAGAGCAGTACACTTATTGATACAGTGACATTATAATGCACATTTTGATAGGAGACATAATAGGGTTATACATAGGTATAGGGTACATACAGCTTAGGGATACATACAGATTAATCCAGGGGTACAATGGGGTCATGTTTGGGGTCTACATAAAGCCTAATATTTGGGGATTGTGATTCTGGGGGATATATATAATGATGGCTAATAAGAGGAACCCTGAACACATATTTCTACTGGGACTTATTTCACTATATTTAAAATGTAAACCTTTTGTTCCAATTGGCACCAAACTGGCAGGATGTGCACGATTAACCCAATCAGCAAACTAGCTGTCTTGAGGCTCCTCACAGCTAGGCGTCAAAGGATATGTAAAATAACTGACAACAGGATACAAAGTGACAAACATATGGAGACAAGCAGGGGGTTGCAGACAAAGGGAAACAATCAGAGGTCCAGGGGATACATATGCATTTCAAACAGGGCCCCAGACAATTAGGAGCAAGAGATTATGCACCATATCTTCCTAAAAATGATATCCTCAGCCTATATTCACTACAGAGTCCCTTCGAGTAACTTGCACAAATGGCACGATGCATGCTCACCTGCTTGCGTAGTGACAGCCAAATTGTCACCATTCGGCAGGGGGGGTGACTTCTGGATCTCCACCTTATTGGACCCTCGCTGGGTCCACCCATTGAGAGGGAGGACAAAATGACCTACTACAGAGGCATCCTATGTAGTCAGTTGGCCAATGCCTATTGGTGCCATCGTCCATCCTCTCCCAGGTCTGAAGGGGGGGGCCCCTTGGGCTCCCCTTCCACTGCCATGGCTGCTGGGGAGGGGTGGGGTGGCAGCCATGGCAGAGTCTACAGTCGCTGATGAGTACATTTCTTCATCCGCATAGTGAAGCTGGAGCAGGACCTGAACCAGCAGGTGGTGGCATACCTTGACATGCTCATGCCAACACACCTTCACACCTTGAAGATCCGCTGGACTTCTGGGCAGCCAAACTTGATTTGTGGCCGTAACTAGCAGAGTTTTCCCTGGAAAAGCTGTCCTGCCGGGCCAGTAGTTTGCCATCAGAGCGGGTGTTTGGTGCGGCGAGGGCCATAGTCACCCCAAGGAGAACTCGTCTGTCCACGAAAAATGTGTAGAGACTGACATTTGTGAAGATGAATCAGGCATGGATCAGCCAGGATTTCCACCCACCAATGCCTGATGCATCAGAGTAGATTGACCATGGTGCCACACCAACACTTCACAAATATGGATGGTGCCAAACAGATTTAAGGCGCTGCTTCCCAGTTTACAAACATTCCTCCGCATCAGACCTTTTTTCACCCACCTTTGTCACCGGGTACTGGTATTGCCACCCAACGCACCACTCACCGGGTCACTTTCAGGACTCCTGGTGCTGCTGCTACCACCTCCAGGCTGTCTCATTCAGCCACTAGATGGTCTTTTCTCATGCTTCAGCCAACTCAAGCCTGAGTTATTCAGGCACTATATGCTCTCCCCATGCTTTAGCCTCCTCCAGGCTGTGCCATTCATCCAATATATGGTTTACTGATGCTTCAGCCAGCTCCAGTCTGTGTCATTCAGCAACTACATGGCTTAGTTATGCTGCTTGGCTTAGGACATTACCTATATATGGTAGCACTAGGTACCATACATCTTTAATGGAAATGTTAAAATTCATCTTTTGTATTGTGAGGCCCTATTGTCTCCTCATCTGCCGCCAACTTCAGGCTGTGCCATTCAGACACTATACGGTCTCCCCATGCTGCCACAAACTCCAGGTAGTCATTCAGACACTAAATGGTCTTCTTATACTGATGCCACCTCCAGGCTGTCTTATTCAGCCACTATATGGTCTCCTACTGATGCCACCTCCAGGCTCTGTCATTGTGCTGCCATGTGACATGTGACTCCTTGTTAGATTTGGTCCTTTGTACCCACACGCCGGTGCCGTGACACTAAAACTTGAGAGTTAAAAGTTCAATTTCAAAACACTCAATTTCAATTTAAAAATCTTAAATTTCTACTTAAAATTCTTAAATTTCAATGGTCTCCTCATGCTTCTGCCAACTCCAGGCTGTGCCATTCAGACACTATATGGTCTTCTCATGCGTCAGCCACCTCCAGGCTGTGTCATTCAGCCAATATATGGTTTACCGATGCTGCTGGGCCTGGGTCTGGGAATGAAAATGTTGTTATAGTAGCACCCGCTATCCAAAATCTTCTATTTAAATTTCAGAATTCATCTTTTGATCTTAGGGATTGTGAAGCCCTAGAGTCTACTCATGCTGTTGCCAACTTCTGGTTGTGCTATTCAGCCACTATATGGTCTACTCATGCTTCAGCCAACACCTCCACGCTGTGTCATTCAGCCACTCTATGGTGTCCTCATGCTTCAGCCAACACCTCCACGCTGTGTCATTCAGCCACTCTATGGTGTCCTCATGCTTCAGCCTCATCCAAGCTGTGTCATTCATCCACTATATGGTCTCCTCATGCTGCCAACACCTCCATGCTGTGTCATTCAGCCACTATATGGTCTCCTCATGCTGTAGATTCACCACAAATAAATTCTGATCGACCCAAATTTGTTCGGAAAATTCGGCGAATTGACCGAATCAAATTTTTCATAAGTTCGCTCATCTCTAATCATTGTGTATTCTCCTCACTATGTCCTATAAGAGCTGTAGTCACTTGTAAGTTCTGCAGTAATGATGGGTGAAATAACAACTCCCAGCATAACCTTACCACATACTTAACCCCTTAAGGACGCAGGGTTTTCTCGTTTTTGCATTTTCAGTTTTTCCTCATCACCTTCTAAAAATCATAACACTTTAAATTTTGCACCTAAAATTCCATATGATGGCTTATTTTTTGCGCCACCAATTCTACTTTGCAGTGACATTAGTCATTTTACCAAAATATCCACAGAAACGGAAAAAAAATACATTGTGTGACAAAATTGAAGAAAGACATTTTGTGACTATTGGGGGCTTCCGTTTCTACGCAGTGCATTTTTCGGTAAAATGACACCTTCTCTTTATTCTGTAGGTACATAAGGTTAAAATGATCCCCTACTTATAGGTTTGATTTTGTCGTACTTCTAAAAAAAAAAAAACATAACTACATGCAGGAAAACTTTTAAATTTAAAATTGTCATATTCTGACCCCTATAACTTTTAAATTTTTCTGCATATGGGCCGGTATAAGGACTCAATTTTTGCTCCGTGATCTGAAGTTTTTATCGGTACCATTTTTATATTGATCAGACTTTTTGATCGCTTTTTATTCATTTTTTCATGATATAAAAAGTGACCAAAATTACGCTATATAGCCCCCCCCCTAGTGGCTATTACACCGCACACAGTGATATGCTACACAGATCATTGACGTGCATTAGCATGGCAAAGATCAGTGTTATCGGCGGTCGATTGCTCAAGCCTGGATTTCAGGACACGATGCACGCAATTTCACCGTGATGGTCCCGATCAGCCCGACTGAGCTGCCGGGAAGCTTCCACTTTCATTTTAGACACGGCAATCAACTTTGAACGCTGTGTCTAAAGGGTTAATAGCGCACGGCACAATTATTGGTGCTGCATGCTATTAGCCCAGGGTCCCAGCTGTGATTAGCCACTGGGACCGACCCGGTATGACGCAGGGTCACGGCGTGACCCAGCATTATATACCAGGCGCAGGGCGTACAGGTACGCCCTGCGTCCTTAAGAGGTTAAAGTCATACTGGGAGCTGTAGTTTTAAATGGTAAAAACTTCTTTAGCACTTTCCCATTCTGTGGCAATTGGTACATTTAATAATTATACTGGAAATAATTTTCTGCAACATCTTACACCGCGTGCATCGCAACATGCTACAGCGCGGGCATCACAACATGCTAAACAAATCAGGGCCTTCATGTTATGTTTTTGCAAATATTCATCCAGTTGTTGTTTCCATGTCTGTACAGACTCTAATAAAACTGCATCTGCAGGCAGAGGATTCCACATCCTTGTTGTTCTTAGTGTAAAAACCCCTTTCCTTTACCTTAGAAAAAAAACTCCTTTCTTCCAGTCTAAGGGGGAGATTTATCAAAACCTGTATAGAGGAAAAGTTGCTGAGTTGCCCATAGCAACCAATCAGATCGCTGCTTTCATTTTTAGAAGGGCCTCTGAAAAGTGAAAGCAGTGATCTGATTGGTTGCTATGGGCAACTGGTAAACTTTTCCTCTGGACAGGTTTTGATAAATCTCCCACTAAATGTGTGACCATGTGTCCTATGTGTCGTCCTGTTTATGTAAATATTCTAATATATTATATGTAAACTGCTTAAAATGTCTTATGATCTTTGTAATATTGATTTATCTGTTTAATCATATCCTACCTGTCCGCAGGGAAAATCTCTGTGCGGACAGCCGTCTCCTAGATAGCTAAGCATTCCATGCGGTGTCTGCGGAAAGAATGAATGTGTTCATTCTTTCTGCGGATACAGAAAACGGAATTTCCATGCTGGAAACATCTGGCATGGATATTCTGCCGTGAGCACAGCGCAGCAAAATCCTGTTAAATACAGCGGAATGTCCGTGCCAAATTCCGCATTGGAAATTCTGACATGTGAACATGGTCTATGAGTCTTAAACAAGGTTAGGACTGTATGATACATTTAATAATATTGTAAGTAACCTAAGCAACACCTTTTTTTCTGTCCGCCAACACAAAATACTCTAATAATGCCCCTCCCGAGACTAGACCCTGGATCTGCCCCTGAACCGGGTAACATTAGACAGTTTTCTTCCTTCTGGAGGAGACCAAATTCTCATCTTTTTTCCCCATGGAGCGTTGTCTGTGAGACTCCATATACCAACTGGATCTCCCCAATGAGAACCAACCCCCCGGAGTTCCCCCCGCAGTGTAATACATGGACCCTCTATGACGCCCATATGTCCTAATACTGAATGATCATTAAACCACTCGACACACAAGTCAATATGCAGGAAATGTATTGATTTAAAGTTTGATTAGAAGAAAATTAATTTTCTGATATAAGATTTGATTAGAAGAGAGAAAATTTGGTAACAATCAACGATAAAGAATTAGAGAAATCTGTAAAGAGACGATTAAGAGAATTTTCAGAAAATCGTCATGTGATCCATTTCTTCGGTGTCGGACTCATCGGTGTTGGGATCCTGAGTTCCTGTAGAATATAAAGGAGCAGATGTTGGATTATAGAGATAACATGGAGTCCGGAGTCATGTACAAAGCTGAAGCTGATGACAAAGTCACCGGGAACAGATTCAGAATACAGAGATTTCACCTCCGGCTCTATTCACACTGCGCTTCTCCTGTGTGTTTGCTGTAAGTGCCTGGAACGTTCTCAGCAAAAAATGTTAAAGGGGTTTTCCAGGAATCAAAAAACAGCCCTTTTTTCTTTCAAAGACCACTCCCTGTCTGTCTCCAGGCTGTGTGTGGTATTACAACTTGGCTCCATTCACTTTAATGGAACTGTGCTGCAGAACCGCACCCAAACTGGAGACAGATGGGGAGCGGTCTTTGAAAGAAATTAGCTCTTTTTTCCGATTCCTGGATAGCCTCTTAGCCGCGTAGACTCCTATTCACTTGATAGAGGCCAAAATAGTGTCCTCCTGACCTCCGGGGGCCGGTATATGTTGGGTTTATAGCTGTATGGAATAGTGCAGTCTACTGTGTTTCCCTATAAACAGGTTTACAGCAGAAAATGTACACAGAGAGACATTGCGAGGTATACATGTCAGGATCACCCTACATATACCTCTAATGGACACTACAAGACACAGTGTGAATGGAGCCATATACTATTGTTTTTTAATGAACACTGGAATAAAGTGATAATGTTCTTGAATATTTCATCGATATAAAAATACTGTGGCATCAATTCCAATATGGTGGAATAAGAGACAAATCACTTATTCTATGGGAATTCCTTGGGAAAATGCCCCATAAATACAGGACAACATCCGCCTTACTGAATGGAGACGATTTGTGTTTTGATTTTCAGTCAGGAGGGAAATATAATTGACAATAATCTGAACAATTCCCTAACACAGTAAATTCTTTACACATTTCTTCTCCTGGCGCAGATGTTCCTTGCTGTTTTATGGAGGAATTATTTAACTCCTTAAGGACTGAGCCCTTTTTCACCTTAAGGACTCGGCCATTTTTTGCAAATCTGACCACTGTCACTTTAAACATTTATAATGCTTTTAGTTATCATTCTGATTCCGAGATTGTTTTTTCGTGACATATTCTACTTTAACGTAGTGGTAAAATTTTTGGGTAACTTGCATCCTTTCTTGGTGAAAAATCCCAAAATTTGATGAAAAATTTGAAAATTTTGCATTTTTCTAACTTTGAAGCTCTCTGCTTATAAGGAAAATGGATATTCCAAATAATTTTTTTTTAATTCACATATACAATATGTCTACTTTATATTTGCATCATAAAATTGATGAGTTTTTACTTTTGGAAGACACCAGAGGGCTTCAAAGTTCCGCAGCAATTTTCCAATTTTTCACAAAATTTAGAAACTCTCTTTTTTTCAGGGACCAGTTCAGGTTTGAAGTGGATTTGAAGGGTCTTCATATTAGAAGTACCCCATAAATGACCCCATTATAAAAACTGCACCCCCGAAAGTATTCAAAATGACATTCAGTAAGCGTTTTAACCCTTTACGGGGTTCACAGGAATAGCAGCAAAGTGAAGGAGAAAATTCACAATCTTCATTTTTTACACTCGCATGTTCTTGTAGACCCAATTTTTTAATTTTTGCAAGGGGTAAAAAGGAGAAAAATGTTACTTGTATTTGAAACCCAATTTCTCTCGAGTAAGCATATACCTCATATGTCTATGTAAAGTGTTCGGCGGGCGCAGTAGAGGGCTCAGAAGGGAAGGAGTGTCAAATGGCTTTTGGGGGGCATGTCACCTTTAGGAAGCCCCTATGGTGCCAGAACAGCAAAAACCCCCACATGGCATACCATTTTGGAAACTAGACCCCTCGGGGAACGTAACAAGGGGTAATGTGAACCTTAATACCCCACAGGTGATTCACGACTTTTGCATATGTAAAAAAAAAATATAAATTTTACCTAAAATGCTTGGTTTCCCTAAGGTTTTACATTTTTAAAAAGGGTAATAGCAGAAAATACCCCCCGAAATTTGAAGCCCAATTTCTCCCGATTCAGAAAACACCCCATATGGGGGTGAAAAATGCTCTGCTGGCGCACTACAGGTCTCAGAAGAGAAGGAGTCACATTTGGCTTTTTTGAAGGAAATTTTGCTCTGGGGGCATGCCGCATTTAGGAAGCCCCTATGGTGCCAGGACAGCAAAAAAAAAAACACATGGCATACCATTTTGGAAACTAGACCCCTCAGGGAACGTAACAAGGGGTAAAGTGAACCTTAATACCCTACAGGTGTTTCACGACTTTTGCATATGTAAAAAAAAAATAAAAAATTTTACCTAAAATGCTTGGTTTCCCAAAAAATTTACATTTATACAAAGGGTTAAAGCAGAAAATACCCCCCAAAATTTGAAGCCCAATTTCTCCCGATTCAGAAAACACCCCATATGGGGGTGAAAAGTGCTCTGCTGGCGCACTACAGGTCTCAGAAGAGAAGGAGTCACATTTGGCTTTTTGAAAGCAAATTTTGCTCTGGGGGCATGCCGCATTTAGGAAGCCCCTATGGTGCCAGGACCGCAAAAAAGCCCACATGGCATACCATTTTGGAAACTAGAGCCCTCGGGGAATGTAACAAGGGGTTAAGCGAACCTTAATACCCCACAGGCGTTTCACGACTATTGCATATGTAAAAAAAAAATTAAAAAAATTTACCTAAAATGCTTCTTTTCCCAAAAACTTTACATTTTTAAACAGGGTAAAAGCAGAAAATACCCCCCAAAATTTGAAGCCCAATTTCTCCCGAGTACGGCGATACCCCATATGTGACCCTTAACTGTTGCCTTGAAATACGACAGGGCTCCAAAGTGAGAGCGCCATGCGCATTTGAGGCCTAAATTAGGGATTGCATAGGGGTGGACATAGGGGTATTCTACGCCAGTGATTCCCAAACAGGGTGCCTCCAGCTGTTGCAAAACTCCCAGCATGCCTGGACAGTCAACGGCTGTCCGACAATACTGGGAGTTGTTGTTTTGCAACAGCTGGAGGCTCCGTTTTGGAAACTGTGGCGTACCAGACGTTTTTCATTTTTATTGGGGAGGGGAGGGGGGCTGTGTAGGGGTATGTGTATATGTAGTGTTTTTTTACTTTTTATTTTATTTTTTGTGGTAGTGTAGTGTAGTCTAGTGTTTTTAGGGTACAGTCGCACGGGCGGGGGTTGACAGTAGTTTCTCGCTGGCAGTTTGAGCTGTTGCAGAAAATTTGCTGCAGCTCAAACTTGCAGCCCGATACTTACTGTAATCCTCCGCCCATGTGAGTGTACCCTGTACATTCACATTGGGGGGGACATCCAGCTGTTGCAAAACTACAACTCCCAGCATGCGCTGACAGACTGTACATGCTGAGAGTTTTAGTTTTGCAACAGCTGTAGGCACACTGGTTATGTATCACGGAATTTGTGACCTTACTCAGTGTTTCAAAACCAGTGTGCCTCCAGCTGTTGCAAAACTACAACTCCCAGCATGTACGGTGCATGGTGTAAGGTGACTGTTGGGAGTTGTAGTTTGCAACAGCTGGAGGCACACCGGTCGTGAAACACTGAGTTAGGTAAAAAAAAAAAAACTCTAAGTTTCACAACCAGTGTGCCTTCAGCTGTTGCAAAACTACAACTCTCAGCAGTCACCGACAGCCAACGGACATGCTGGGAGTTGTAGTTATGCAACCAGCAGATGCACCACTACAACTCCCAGCATGCACTTTAGCTGTTTGTGCAAGCTGGGAGTTGTAGTTATACAACAGCTGAAGGTACACTTTTCCATAGAAAAAATGTGCCTCCAGCTGTTGCAAAACCATAAGTCCCAGCATGCCCATAAGGGAATGCTGGGAGTTGTGGTGGTCTGCCTCCTGCTGTTGCATAACTACAGCTCCCAGCATGCCCTTTTTGCATGCTGGGAGCTGTTGCTAAGCAACAGCAGGAGGCTGTCACTCACCTCCTGCTGCTGCTTCATCACAGGACTGTCCCTCGCCGCCGCCGTCGCTCCTGGGGCCCCGATCCCAACATTGACGCCGGGGATCCCCAGCACCCGGGGTCATCTTCCCACACCCGCTCACGCCCTCCGGAAGAGGGGCGGAGCGGGTGCGGGAGTGACACCCGCAGCAGGCGCCCTGATTGGTCGGCCGGTAATCCGGCCGACGAATCAGGGCGATCGTGAGGTGGCACCAGTGCCACCTCACCCCTGCAGGCTCTGGCTGTTCGGGGCCGTCAGAGACGGCCCCGAACAGCCAGTAATTCCGGGTCACCGGGTCACTGGAGACCCGATTGACCCGGAATCGCCGCAGATCGCTGGACTGAATTGTCCAGCGATCTGCGGCGATCGCCGACATGGGGGGACATAATGACCCCCCTGGGCGATATGCCGGGATGCCTGCTGAACGATTTCAGCAGGCATCCGGCTCCGGTCCCCAACTGGCTAGCGGTGGGGACCGGAATTCCCACGGGCGTATGGATACGCCCTGCGTCCTTAAGGACTCGGGATGCAGGGCGTATCCATACGCCCTGCGTCCTTAAGAGGTTAAGGAGCTAAATTGCAGCATTTGTTTAATACTCACCAAAACTATGTGAAGTTTTGTTTGCCCTAGTATCTGCGACGAAGACCAAGACCACCATTGCCTCCTGCATGGAAACCACCAACAAGTTGATCATCGAGGCCTCCAAAAACACCATTTAGGGGACCATCATCGCCTCCATTCAATAAATGACCCACACGTTCTCCCTGTTAAAGTAATAAGGATTTTATTTAAATAATAGAGGAGAAGCTCTTGTTTTCTATCATTACAACACGTAATACTCTGTATATAAGGGAAGGTTGTGACATTGTGGAATATTCCTTTATGTCTATTCCTCACAATCTACAAACTTTCCGCTGCTTCTAGTGAATGTTCTTGTTTATAGAGATATATCCCCTGTTCTGCTCATCTCTAACCGACTACTGATCTATTCTCTATGACCAAAAGTATGTGAACCCCCTCCTCATTGTTCAGGTGTTTCAGCCACTCCTGTTACATACAGGTGAATACAATCATGCACACAGCCATGCCCTGGTATTAGGATAGGGCTACACAATGACTTTGGTCACAGAAACAGCAAATCCTATCTAAGTCATGTGACTAAAATAATTTGTGTCTTGACTTTCCCCTTCTTCACTGTTGACTTTATTACAGCCGTGCAGCCCCGACCTTAGTACTGAAGACCTCAATGGGGCAATTTATTAATATATTTATACAAGTTTTCTGAATAAAACATTAAAAACATTATTGGAAACCATCACAAACACCAAAGTTGGGCAGAAAAGTCACCTACAGGAAGTGAGGTCTATATTGCTTAGACAGACGTATAAATAATAAAGCAGGTAAATGGATGGATCAGAAATGCTGATAAATTTGAACTTATGTCTCATTTCACTGTCCGACCATGAATGAGAAGTCGTCCTTCTGAGTGTGACCAGCCGAAGGTCAAACTATCATAGACTTTCCGAAGCAGAAACACATAGAGATGTCTGTATACGATCCCTGCATGAGATTTCTATGGATCAGTCACACAACAAATACATCAATACAGATTCACACGTGTGTATTATGGCCAAGTGTCCCGTCTTGACTGCAGCTTTACTGACCTGGACTCAGCATCATTGGGGTCTGCAATGTGTGAGATCAGGTCAGTCGCCCCTCTGGTCAGGGTGGGACACTTTGGTGTAATTACCTGTTGTGTAAGTGACCTAAGACAGACAGCGCCTACCCCATAAGATGACCCATGTATTGCAAAAAAGATTCCGACCATATTGACCATACTTACCACTGGGCATATGTGGTGGCCCGGTACCGTATTACATACCGTACCTAGTGTAGAGGTCCCCAAAGTCAGAGTAACTACGCTCAGGTAGGGTCCCTCAGGTGGGACAGCCCCTAGTCGCCTCTTCTTAAGTCTAATTATCTAATTTTAATATATGTATATATATTTCGTAATAGTATAAATAGAATAATGTATAGTACTTACCTTGTTTAGCGTCGCAGGACCTTCGGTCATGTGACCATGAAAATCTCCTCTATGGTTTGTTGGAGGACCTAAGGAGGTCCTTGGGTTACGTGTTACCCATAGATCTTTGTAATGGTGATTGACATCAGTAATGGACCAATTAGCACTAGTCTAGCCCCTGCCCATATAAGGGAGCTGTAGCCAATTATCGCTTTCTTGGGTTGCTGCTATCATGGATGCCAGACAAGCAGGACGGATCTACGCAACTTTCAAAGACATGCTAGGCCTCAAAAACCTACCGGCCTCAGCAGAACTAAAACCGTGAGTTCTAATCTACCCCCGCTAAAGCTAGCATGACTACTGGACTGCAATTAATCCCCTAAATCCAGGGGAACAGCGCATAATACTTAAAGACTCTAAATTGCTAAAGTCCCAACCTTTGTCAATCTCCAAAGAAAGCACTTGTATGCATTGAGACTGTTCCGTTATTGAAGCTTGCAGAAAACCTTCAGTAAAAGTTATACTTGTTTTCAGAAAACTCTCCAGTTGTGGACATTCTATTATTCTCTACCTCCCTCGCTTTTGGTAAGCGAGGCGATAGGAAAAGCATTACTGAGGAGCCCTCACCCTGGCGTCACGAATAGCAAAAGTTAAGCGATCAATAAGTCCTATCAATGCAAATATGGTACCGTTAAAAACTTCAGATCACGGCGTAAAAAATTTGCCCTCATACCGCCCCATACACGGAAAAATAAAAAAGTTATAGGGGTCAGAAAATGACAATTTTAAACGTATTAATTTTCCTGCATGTAGTTATGATTTTTTCCAGAAGTACGACAAAATCAAACCTATATAAGTAGGGTGTCACTTTAATCGTATGGACCTACAGAATAAAGATAAGGTGTCATTTTTACAGAAAAATGTACTACGTAGAAACGGAAGCCCCCAAAAGTTACAAAATGGCATTTTTTTTTTCAATTTTGTCGCACAATGATTTATTTTCCGTTTCACCGTAGATTTTTGGGCAAAATGACTGACGTCATTACAAAGTAGAATTTGTGGCCCAAAAAATAAGCATCATATGGATTTTTAGGTGCAAAATTGAAAGAGTTATGATTTTTTAAAGGCAAGGAGCAAAAAACGAAAATGCAAAAACGGAAAACCCCCCGGTCCTTAAGGGGTTAACTACCGCACAGCTACACTCCCCATACCCTACATCCTCCTGGCTACCACACATAATAACTTCACAATGCCACCAGTAAGGGGGTTATCCTGCATTATTAAAATATATAGAATTACATTTCAGCATCAGTGTGTGTGTTTTTCACTTTTTTTTCCTATTTTAAAAAAATATATTTTAGGTACTACTACTACTCCCAGCACGGAACACACTGTTCCATGATAGGAGTAGTAGTTCCTGTACTAATAGACAGTTCGCCCCGGGTGTCACTCCTGACACCAGATGCGATGTCCATAATATAGCAGAGATGCGGAGCTGCTCTATACAGCGCTCACATCTCTGCACTATACTCCGGCCAGTGATGTGAATAGAAAACTACTCATTCATATTTCCCACCCAGAGTGGTGATTGGCCGGATGGTTGCAGCCAATCACAGCTCTCTGCCGGAAATATGAATGAGTGATGTTCTATTCATATCACGGAGTGCAGGAGAAAGCCGCTCCACATCTCTGCTATAGATAGGACGATCCCATTGGGTGTCAGGAGTGATACCCGCTGTGATCTGTCTTGAACTGCAGGTACTACTACTCCCAACATGGAGCACACTCTGCTCCCTGCTGGGAGCTGTAGTACCTGCATTAATAGACAGATCGCCCATGTCACTCCTGACACCCACTGTGATCCTCCTGTATAATGTGTAGATGTGGCGGCCGCTCTTCTATGGTCCCCTGCACTGAGGTATATATACACATATTCATATTTCCCACAGAAAGTTGTGAGTGGCTGGAACCATCTGTCCAATCACAGCTCTCTGCGGGAAATATGAATAAAAAAACAAACAAAAAACAAGTGGAAACCTAGCCTTAGAGTCCTCACAACGTCCTTCACTGCTGGAGCGAAAGCTTCACCAACATCTTCAGTCAGATTTTCCTGGAAGATGTTATGTTATAGATGACAGTATATACTCCAATCAGAAATATAAAAAGATAGGTAGATACATAGATAGACAAAAATATATATATTTTTTTATAACAAATTAAAACAATCCATAAAGATTTCCATACTCCCTCCTGGAGGTCTATGAACTCCACTGACTTCTCTGGGAAGAATCCTGATCCTAGAATCTAATGTTACTCATACACGGAGCGCTGAGAACTCTTCCCTCACCCCTACGAGCAGGAATCTTGTGGAAACGAATAGACGGGATCTATGAGGTGATCGTCCGCATTATTCTTTGGTTGTTACATAGTCTACAATGTGGTTGAGGATATAGAGGATGTATAATAATTCTAATATTCTGTACAACAATCTGATATAGTGATGGAGCGCATCGATAAGATGGAGGATGATCATATCTAAGACTCTTTTATATAATCATTTTTATAGATATTTATGTTATGGACTGAAGACTCTTACCAATGTATCGTCAGATCCCACCAAGTCATCCAAGACAGCACCAATCATCCTTGCCCAGCAGGAGTGAGATGGCACTGGTGCCATCCCACGATCGCTGTGATTGGTCGGCCAAGAAAGCATCCTGCTAGGGTCGGGTGAGCGATGCGGGCCTCATCTCAGTGGCTAACTCAAAATTATAGATCACAAGGATCAATGACCCTAGTGAGGGGTGGACTAAAGATATGTTTATTTATTTACACAGGTAAAGTAGGCAAGAGAGATCGGCACTGCTCAGTCTGTGACGTTTAAGTGGGACTAGTGGAAAAAGGGATAACTGGGTGGGCTGCTTCTGTGAAACCTTGGTGGTGCTCTGACTTGACACTAAGCAATAGTCTTGTAACAGTAGAACAAAAAAGAGAAGTCGGCGACTCACCGGAGTTGATTTTCAAGCAGTTTCTTCTTTATTAATACTCACATACATGGGGAGAGAAAGACGTACAGGGGGTACAGCTGTCTGGCAACGGGACCGTTTCACATGTTTCACATGCTTCGTCTGGCCTGAGCTGAATAACTAACACGTGACTATAAATACAGGTAGGGACCTCCTATTAACCTATCACCTGCTGACACGTGGTCAGTGACGGACAAGATGGGCGGTAGCTAAAATAGTACTGGTCCATCTATAGAAGTTAAAATCATGTAATACAAGACTGTATAGAAAAATACCTTTAAAAACAAGGAGCTAAATCGACTCGGTCATTCAGACCCAAAGGGCCGGTTGCTTCCGTTTTTAAAATCCAATAGGTTTCTCTCTGAAGTAAATACTTATCACGTGACATACCTGGTCTATGTTCCACTCTTTCTATTCCCGCAAAGGATATGGCCTCTGGATTCGCTCCGTGCGCTTCCACAATGTGGTTAATCAGACGCGGCGCACCCTTTCGGGTACGTAAAGAATAAATATGTTCGCGTATGCGATTAAATAAAGGTCTGATAGTTTTTCCCACATAGAAAAAGCCGCACGGGCAAAATATTACATACACTACATATTTTGTGCGGCAAGTAATGAGGGTATTTACCGTATGTGTTACGGATCCTATGCGCATAGTTTTTAGACCATTATTCAGTTTACAAAAATTACAACTTTTGCATTGATAGTTACCTACAGGAACAATATCATTAAACCAAGATCCTTTTGTAGTTTTAGATTTCTTTGTGTGATTTTTCAAAGCATCTCCCAGTGTTTTATTTTTTTTATATGCTATTAGTGGTTTCCTTTTTGCTTCATTTCTCAGGTCCTCGTCGCCTTCTATTATAAACCAATTTCTCCTGATCACTTGCTCGATCACTTTATTCACTAGTGAATTTTTGAATGTAAATATAAACCTCTTATCATCCTCTTTTTTCTTTCTTTTATTCTTAGACTCTCTTTTTAAATTGTCTGCTCTTTTTCTAGCTGTTATTCACATTGTATCGGGACATTTCCTTTCTTTTAATCTTATTTGTAATTCATCTGCTTGAACTCTATACATATTTTCTGATGTGTTATTTCTTTTGAGCCGGACAAATTGTCCATAAGGGATTCCCTTTTTAACACATTCAGGGTGCGAGCTTTCGTAGTGTAGTATTGTGTTTTTGGCTACACTTTTTCGGTAACCTTGGCTTGTTATTTTATTTTCTGTTACTAACAAGCGAACGTCCAGAAATTCTATTGATTCTCCCCCAACTTGAGACGTAAAAGACATATTCATATCATTAATGTTATTTAGATATGTGACACATTCCTGGAATTGGGACTCTGTCCCTGACCAGATTATCAAGATGTCATCCACGAATCTCGAATATGACTGGATGTATTGAATAAAGGGATTTTTACTAGAATAAACATAACTATTTTCTAGCATCGCTAGGAAGATATTGGCGTACGTACAGGACACCGGTGTCCCCATCGGGGTCCCGGTGTCCTGTCTGTACCAATCCTCCTCATATTTAAACGTGCTGTTCGTCAGAATAAAATATAGAGATTCACAGACGAAGTTAATATACTCAGCTGTTTTGTCAGTGCTTTCCAAAAAATGTCGTACTGCCCGCACCCCCGCTTCATGGGTGATGCGGGTATATAAACTTACGACGTCAATTGAACATAATAACCATCCTGTCTCCCATTTTAAGTCACCCACTAACTGAAGTAAGTGCTGGTTGTCCTTTATGTAAGCTGGTATAGCTGTTAATAGAGGACATAATAACCAGTCAGTATAGTGGGATAAATGTTCGGTGACGGAGCCCACCCCCGAGACTATTGGTCTGCCCGGGGGGGGGGGGGGGGGGCTCTGTCCCTTATGTACTTTGGGGAAATGATACCATGATGGTGATTTGGGCATGTCTGGAATCAGTTTCTCCGCATTTCTCTTAGATAATATACCTTCTGTTATTTTTCTGTGAAGGAAAGATTTTAAGTCATTAAGTATTTTAAATGTGCGATCTTTCTTGAGGGGGGTGTATGTAGAAGTATCCTTTAATTGCCTTTCGGCTTCTTTGTTATACATTTCCTTGTACATAAGGACTACACTACCCCCTTTATCAGCTCTTATAATAACTAGATCATCCCTTGATTTTAACTCTCTGAGAGCTTGAGTTTCCTTAGGTGTCAAATTTGGGTGCTTATTCTGGTAAATTATAGATTTTACATCTTTCAACACTGCATTTTTAAAGAAATCAAGGTGGCCACCTGGTTGAATGGGAGGGTTAAAGTTAGACTTTTCACCTTTCGTAAAATTTTGTATTTCTACTGTATTCTTTAATTCTACATCGGCAAAGTCTGATGCTAAAAAAACTATGCATTCTCTTTCCAAATCACTACATTCGCCTGGAAAGAAACCCAGATCACCTATACATGCGGGTAAGTCACCTTCACATATGTCATGCTCATATGGTTTTTTGTTCACAAAATACTTATGTAAATGAATGTCTCTCAGGGATTTAGCTAGATCTATTTCGAATTGCACTGCGTCGAAACTTTCCGTTAGTCCAAAGTTCAAACCTCTTGATAGCAGAGATATAACCTCGTCTGGGAATTCTTCTTTAGTAAGATTTATTACATTAGATATAAATTTTGGTGGTTCCAGGGGGGTATCTTTCTCTTTCTCTGATCTCTTGGTAATCTTCCTTCTGCTCCTCCTTGTGTGTTTCTTCCTAAAGGGACCTCGGCTTGGCGTGGGTTACGTTCATTTTGTGGAGTTGAGGTTGCGTTTTCATTGCGATTTTCTGGTTTATTTTTGTTGGAAGCGCACGGAGCGAATCCAGAGGCCATATCCTTTGTGGGAATAGAAAGAGTGGAACATAGACCAGGTATGTCACGTGATAAGTATTTACTTCAGAGAGAAACCTATTGGATTTTAAAAACGGAAGCAACGGCCCTTTGGGTCTGAATGACCGAGTCGATTTAGCTCCTTGTTTTTAAAGGTATTTTTCTATACAGTCTTGTATTACATGATTTTAACTTCTATAGATGGACCAGTACTATTTTAGTTACCGCCCATCTTGTCCGTCACTGACCACGTGTCAGCAGGTGATAGGTTAATAGGAGGTCCTTACCTGTATTTATAGTCACGTGTTAGTTATTCAGCTCAGGCCAGACGAAGCATGTGAAACATGTGAAACGGTCCCGTTGCCAGACAGCTGTACCCCCTGTACGTCTTTCTCTCCCCATGTATGTGAGTATTAATAAAGAAGAAACTGCTTAAAAATCAACTCCGGTGAGTCGCCGACTTCTCTTTTTTGTTCTACTGTTACAAGTTTATTTATTTACCTCAACTCAGCCCAAAAGGACTGAGCAAAAAGTCCATTCACATTTCACATTATTGTTTAATCACTTATAAGTAAAAGTTAAGTTTTATCAAAGTGAGGGATAAAAAGTGGACT
Source organism: Hyla sarda (assembly GCF_029499605.1). NCBI lineage: Eukaryota > Metazoa > Chordata > Amphibia > Anura > Hylidae > Hyla > Hyla sarda. The sequence goes on from NW_026607617.1 coordinate 286,879, forward strand.
TTTTGCTCAGTCCTTTTGGGCTGAGTTGAGGTAAATCATCTCAGTGGAGGCTTCAGGGTCAGAGGCGGCTGCGGCATCCAGGCTCCAGAGGCAGTGGCGGGATCCGGAGGGGGCGGCAGGATTTGCAAGTGTAGTGATTGGCGGCGGCAGCAGAAGGAGGTGAGGCCTGTGTGCCTCCAGCCGTTGAATTATTACAACTCCCAGCATGAACAGCCAAAAGGCATGCTGGGAGTTGTAGTCATGCAACAGCTGGAGGCACACGACTACAGCTTTCATTATGTCCTTTGGCTGTCCGCGCATGATGGGACTTGTAGTTATGCAACAGCTGGAGGAACACTTTTTGCTTGAAAAAAATAAGGGCCTCCAACTGTTGCATAACTACAACTCCCAGCATGCACGGACAGTCAAAAGGCATGCTGGGCGTTGTAGTTAGGCAATCGCTAGAGGCCCTTCTTTTCTATCAAAAAGTGGGCCTCCAGCTGTTGCATAACTACAACTCCTAGCATGCGCGGACAGCCAAAAGGCATGCTGGGGGTTATAGTTATGTACCTCCAGCTGTTGCATAACTACAACTCCCAGCATGCCCTTTGGCTGTCCGTACATGCTGGGAGTTGTAGTTAAACAACTAGAGCACATGGTGGGTCTACAGTAAGTTTCCCGCACAGAGTTTGAGTTGTGGAAAATCCGCCGTGGCTCAAACTTGTTGTAAACCCGACCGTGTGTACTTACTGTAAAAAAAACACCTACACTATACTACACTACACTACACTGACACAAAATAAAGTGTAAAACACTACATATACAGATACACTTACACAATTACTCCACGCTCCCCCCACCCCCAAATAAAAATGCCTTGTATGACACTGTTTCCTAAACAGAGCCTCCAGCTGTTGCAAAACAACAACTCCCAGCATACACGGACAGCCATTGACTGTTCAGGCATGCTGGGATTTGTAGTTTTGCAACAGCTGGAGGCACACTGTTTGGGAAACTCTACTGTAGGTTATGCAAATCCCTCATATAGGCCTCAAATGTGCATGGTGCCCTTTTGTATTTCAAGGCAATAGTTTAGTGCCACATATGGGGAATTTTTGTCCTCGGGAGAAATTGTGTTATGAATTTTGGGGGCTTTTTCTCCTTTTACCCCTTATGAAAAAAAAAATTGGAGGCTACACCAAATTGTAGCCTCAAAAAGAATAAAAAAAAGCCTTAAAAAAATTCTAACACAATTTATTTAGGGTATGGAAATACCCCTTATGTGGAGGTAAAGTGCTCTGCGGGCGCACTACAGGGCTCAGAAGAGGAGGAGCAAAATTTGGTATTTGAAGAGAGAATTTAGCTGGAATTGAAGGCCATGTGCGTTTACAAAGCCCCTATGGAGCCAGAACAGTGGACTTTTCTACTAAAACCATTTGGAATCGGAATCGTTATCATTGTAGAATATATTGTTTTTATTCTTTATTTTTAACAAAAGAAGAAACTTTTTCTTACCAGTGATTCTATAGTTTGTTTATCATCTTGATTTTTTTCTTTCTACAATAAAAGAACAATAAACAGGAATGATCTATAGAGATAAAATGTCTGGAAATTCACCTCCTATTATTATGGTGGGAAGAGGTGACAAGGGGCTGAAGTGACCTTGTATGATGGCGCCTGGGGCTGAGCCGTCCATCAGATCATCACCTTCACTATGGGTGAACCAGATGGATCTCTGTTATATGGGATGTAGCTAAGAAGAACTTTTTCCAATTTTTTTATTCTTAGGGACAAAAAATATGAAAGTGAATTTCAACCCTTTCCTGTCATGTGGGGAAATACGTTAATGCGAAATGAGGAATATTTACATCATGTCACATCAACCATCTTAGAAGTGAGTCCAGGATCTGCCCTTGCCTCATAATCAGAAATGGCTGCAATAATCAGGCAGGACTGACCTCTAATGGCAGCGATGATCTTGCCAATGCCTCAGTTTCAGATTTCTAGACAACCGCTTAGAAGAACCCATGGTGCTGATTGTTGGGGCAAGGTCAGATGAGTCTGGGCATTTAAAACCTTCTGAGATTGACATCACCTGGTCTTCCCAGATGACGATTGAGAACAATCCATGACACTGGCAGGTCTCAGCTTTGTAAAGGGGGCAGTGCATGCTATAAATTCTGCAGGGTGCCCAAACTTTTGCAGATGCCATTTTTTTGTTTTCTGTTATTTTGAAAGTGTAAATGATGGAAATAAAATCTAACTTTTGTTGACATATTATAAAAATGTCTAATTTGATGCCTTTTGGAGATTTTTCCATCTTTCCTTGGCTTCTTTATGCACATTAATACAAATTTTTACCTGGGGTGCCCAAACTTTTGATCCCCACTGTAATGTAATTTGATGTGAAAATTAAATTTTTACATTACCCATTCTGCCGATCATCGACCTGGCGGCCCTCCGCCAGGCGAGATACCACCTGTTCCAACCCCTGCCCCTCAGTGCCCCCTTGATTATGAAAGTATGAATGTTTCATTTAATCAATTATGGTTCATTGCTATTGCTCCAACATGTTTCATTGGATTCTTGTGATAATTCCACAGGTCATATGACGTCGAGTGCCAAAGGGCCTCAGTCTTGAAAAAATTACAACCCCTAAGATTAAAAGATGAATGTTGAAATCTCTATTGAAGATGTATGTCAGCTAGTGCTACCATCAAAACGTTTTTTGGCCCAGGCCCAGCAGCAACAGTAAGCCAAGTAGTTCCTGAAACACACAGAGTGGAGCAGGAAGCAGCATGAGTACAGAAGAGGGGTTCACAACCCCTAACATTAAAAGGTGAAAGTTTAAAGCTCTATTGAAGATGCATGTTAGCTAGTGCTACCATCAAAAATTTAAGACCCAAGCCCAGAAGCATCAGTAAGCCAAGTAGTTCCTGAAAGACACAGGAGCCTTCCGGCACAGGCATCAGCAGTACACCCGAGGGTTTCTTAACCCCTTACATTGAAAGATCAATGTTGAAATCTCAATTAAGCATTTATGTTAGCTAGTGCTACCATAACATATATTGAGCTAATATCCCAGTCCCAGCAGCATCAGAAAACGATATATTGCCTGAATGACACAGCCTGGAGGTAGGGAAAGCATAAGGAGCCCATATAGTGTCTGAATGGTACAGCCTGAAAGTGGCTGAAGCATGAGGAGACCATATAGTGGCTGAATGACACAGCGTGGAGGTGTTGGCAGCATGAGGAGACCATATAGTGGCTAAATGGCACAGCCAGGAGTTGGCAGCAGCATGAGTAGACACTAGGCCTTCACAATCCCTAAGAAAAAGATGAATTCAGAAATTTAAACCGAAGATTTTGGATATCTGGTGCTACCTACCATAAGACAAATTTTTATTCCAAGACCCAGGCCCAGCAGCAGTATCAGTAAACCATATATTGCCTGAATGACACAGCCTGGAGTTGGCTGAAGCATGAGGAGACCCCAGGACTTCACAATCCCAAAGAAAAAACACAAGAATTTTGGAAATTTAAAATGAAGATTTTGGATGACTGGTGCTACCTACCATAACAAAAAAATGTATTCCCAGACCCAGCAGCGGTATCAGTAAACCATATATTACCTGAATGACACAGCCTGGAGTTGGCTGAAGCATGAGGAAACCATTGAAATGTATGATTTTTTTAATTTAAATTTAAGATTTTGACATTTAAATTAATGATTTTGAAATTTAACTTTTAACTCCCAAGTTTTAGTGTCCAGTACCCCGGCATGTGGGTACAAAGGGACAAATCTAAAAAGCCCCCACAGGGCCCATGTGGCCTTGAGATGTAGGTGTAACGTCTCCATTGCACTGACCATCCATTGTTTCCAACACTTTTCGCCAAGGAAAACTATGTGAAGAACAGCGTGACACCGCCGTGCCCTGCACACATGGTATGCTGAAGGGCCACTAAGACTTGTCCGGGCAGTGGAGGCTGAGGACACGGTGGAGGATGAGGAGGCGGAGTCGCACACTGTCACAGGACCAACGGGCTAACAGAGTGGAGGAGGAAGCGACGTGACCTGTCCAAGTTGGAGTTGTGGCTGTGCAGGAACCACATTCACCCAGTGAGCCATAATGGACATGTATTGTCCCTGACCATAGTAACAGCTCCAGACGTTGGCCCTGCCGTGCACTTTGGTACACACCGACAGGCTCAAGGACTGGCCCACCTTCTCTTTAACAAAATTGTGAAGGGCTGGTACCGTACTGCCTTCTTCGCAAAGAAATGACGACTTTGTACTCTCCACCTCGGCTCGGCACAAGCCATCAATTCTCTGAAAGGTGCAGAGTCCACCACTTGAAAAGGGAGGGACTGCAACACCAGCAACATGGACAGGAGCACATTCAACTTCTGCGCCGTTGGATGAGTGGTCGCATACAATTGTCTCTTGGACATGGCTTCACCGATGGATTGTTGGCAGAATGGCTGACTAAAAGCGGGAGAAGCAGGAGCGACAGAAGGAGGGTTTGACACACAGCTCCCTTCGGCTGAGGTGGTGGAGCCTTGGCTGGATGAAGGAGGGAGCGGATGGCCACTGGGTGATGCAGCAGGCTGGATCACTACCTCGGAGCCCCGGTTCTCCAAGGCCGCTTTATGGTGGCGAAGCATGTGTTGACGCAGGGCCGTGGTGCCGACATTGGGACCCTGGCCACGCTTTACCTTCTGCCGACATATCTTGAATGTGGCTTCGTGAACCTCCTCCGGATGCCTGATGAAAAACTTCCACACCTCTGAGTAGCTGATTTTCCCACCTACAGTCCGCACTAATTGACTGCTACTGGCGCCATCTGCAGGAACCCCTGTTCCATTACCTCCCAGAAAGGTAGGCTGCCGCGAAGCAAGTGATCTCCCCCGGGCACATTTGGCTCCTGAATTTCCACTACTGCCACCACGCGGACTGCCAACCGTGCTACCGCCTTGCTGGCCCAGCTGCTGTTTCATGGGCAACCTGCAACTCTCTTCTCCTGATGATGATGAAACCCCTTCTGCACCCGGCTCCCAATTGCGATCGGCTTCATCATCATCAACAAGTGTCTGCTTGTCACTGATGTCCTCCTCAGGTTCCCCAACAGTGTCTGCTTCAGGACCCTGAACCTCATCACTACTTGGCCTCCTAGCGGAGCAAACGGTGCATGTCTCTTCCCCTTCTTGGCTGTCCAGTAGCTGCTGACTGTCCTCTATTAGATCGTCCTCAGTAAATAGTGGAGCTGAACCCAAAGCATGAGATTCCCTTTAGGAGAGGGAACAGCATAGGACAAAGGCAATGGGAGGACAGGGACTGCTCCCGGGCCATACCAACTGAGGGTTGTGTCTGAGGAACCCACCGACTGTTGACTGGGGGTGTCAGATGTCACTTGTGATGATGTGGATGAGCGTGTCAACCAATCGGTAACGGCAGATGGGTTGCTTGTGGAGACACGACCGCTGGTTGATAACGGGAGCTCAGGCCTCTCGCTGCGACTCCTGCTGCCACTCGCCCCAAGTCTGCTGCCAACTCTGCCTGACGTATGTAGGCCTCTTCCACTCCTCTGTGCACGTCCTGGCACTTCTCTGCCTGACATACTTAGTGCATTTATGAGGGTATTACAATACACTTCACTACTCTTTAAACAGTATTTGTCTAGAAAAGCAGCAGGTGATTACTTTTGCTTGGACTTTCACAGTATATAGGCCCTTGACAGATTAACAGGTACCAAATGGTACACTACTTGGATGTACGTATGCGGTATGCACTGATGAGGGCAGAAAAATGCGCTACAATACGCCAGAAAACTCTGTATTTTTGTAAAACACAAGCCAGTTATTACTTTTGCCAGCACTTTCCCTGTATCTAGACTTGTTACAGATACAAAATAGTAGACGGCTTTGATGTAGGCATGTGGTATGCATGTATAAATATATATATGCAGAAAAATGCATTACAGTCCGCTGAAAAAACATATTTTTGCACAGCAGCAAGACACAACAGTGCACCACACAAAAAAAGAAAAATGTGTATTAAACCCAAAATTAAACTCTGTCACAGAGTATTAACAATGGTGTGAACTGGTTTTTATACCGTCTACAGACTAGTATAAGCAGCAGATGATTTCTTGTGGGAAAAATACACAGATTTGCGCTGAAAAATCTTTCCTGCCTCCTGTGATAAGGTTCATGAAGTTCAGGCAGCTTGTTGATATGTATGAGGCAATGAACAGCTATCTGCCCCTCTGATGAAATGCTGAATGAAGTGACTGGGAGGTTAATGGCGTCAAAATCCTTCTCAGTGACAACAAGTAAAGCACTGCACTGCTCTCTGTCCACAACGCTGATGTGACTAGCAGTTGGCAGTGGAATGCTGCGGTATGATCAATTCAGCATCTCTATGTAACACACACAGACACGCAGTCTGTCCTATCTCTGCAGTGTATGGGGCATGAAATGAGCAGCCGCAAGATGGCTGCCGATTATATAGGGCTGTGACATCACAGGGGTCAATGAATGCTGATAGGCTGCATCCCGCATGTGATTCAGGGTCATCACACTTACCTCCCTTACCCGCCTCCTCAGCATCCCCTGCCCCATGTACTGACATATGGATCTGCCATTTTAGGTGTCCCGGAGCCTGGAACGCTGTTAAATGGAGTTTAATGAAGCGATTCGCGCAATAGAATCGCGCCGATATTCGCATTCATTGCCAATCGAATAAATCATGAAATTCGTAATGAACTCAGGTTCGTCTGCTTTGATTCGCTCATCTCTAGCGATGACGGCGAGAGGGTCCCTTGTGGACACCTCCACAGCAATGTCCCACCTGTGCAACTGCTGATTGGCCGTCTGACGTGTTGACCCCAGCTACAAGGAAGAGGACTGTAACGGAGGACGGAGCAGGATACCGGAGGCATCGGGGGAGCAGCTGGAGGTAAGTCTGGTTATTGTGATATAATGCCGTCAGCCTGGGCACGTGTACCACCACATAAACCCTTAAGGGCCAAGACAAGGCTGTGTCAGTAAAGGCTTAAATGGTTTCTTTTTTGGCCAATAGAAAATGCTCCACACTTGTCCATCTCCGACACAAGAGATTCTCACAACCAGGTTTCTATTTGTTACTGGTCACCTGATGGCGCAATTTTTATATTAATACAAAACCACCTATTTAAAAGTATTTTTTTAATTTTTTTAGTTATGGTCTATGGATGGTAGTGGATACTGGTGGCACTGTTATAGATGTGACCATCCATAACTCTCTCTATTCTTCCTTAACTCCTTAAGGACTCAGGCCGTACCTGTGCGCCCTGGTCCCGTTAACAGGGTTTAATGTGTTCTCACAAGCAGGGAACGCTTCAAACCCCATGGGTCCCGACCATTCCCAGTCGGGACCCAGGGTTAATGCAGAGCATGGCTGATCGGACTGATGTCTGGCATTAACCCTTTAGACGACGTGATACTTTTATGGCGCTGCATTCCTGGATCACCATGTCTCCTGAAGCGGTGATTGGGCCAGGATGGCTGCTGTCATATCCTGAGACCCCCCCCTTTTTTGCAATTGTTGTGAATCATGGCTTTTCCGGGCCATTCGGGTCACTTGTGACCCGGAAAATAAGATTGATTGGTGCTGTCCAAGACAGCACCATCACCCTTGCCCAGCAGGAGTGAGATGGCACTGGTGCCACCCCACGATCGCTGTTATTGGTCGGCCGAGAAGGGCCAACCACAGCTCCTGCTAGGTTCCGGTGAGCGATGCGGGCCTCCTCTCAGTGGCGGCTTTGGGGTCAGTGGTGCGGGATCTGGGCTCCAGAGGCAGCGGTGGGATCTGGAGGGGGTGGCAGGATCTGCAACTGTAGTGAACCGCAGCGGCAGCAGGAGGAGGTGAGGCCTGTGTGCCTCCTGCTGTTGAATTATTACAGCTCCCAGCATGCACAGCCAAAGGACAAGTCATGCAACAGCTGGAGGCACTCGACTACAACTTTCAGCATGTCCTTTGGCTGTCTGTGCATGCTGGGAGTTGTATTGGTGTGCCTCCAGCTGTTGTATAACTCCTATTCCCAGTATGCCCTTCGGCTGTCTGCGTATGATGGGAGTTGTAATTATGCAATAGCTGGAGGAACACTTTTTGCTTGAAAAAAAGGGCCTCAAGCTGTTGCATAACTACAGCGCCCAGCATGCCTTTTGATATCTTGTGAACAACATAAACCCTAGGGGAGTAAATGTGTTAGAAATAGGAGAAAACCAATTTAGCTAATTAACACAGTTAGGTATATGATAAATGATAAGATGAAATACACAAATCACTGGGCCCAGATGACATGCATCTTAGGGTTTGTAGGAATTAAAGGGGTACTCTGGTGGAAAACATTTTTTTTAAATCAACTGGTGCCAGAAAGTTAAATAGATTTGTAAATTACTTCTATTTAAAAATCTTAATCCATCCAGTACTTATCAGCTGCTCTATGCTCTACATGAATTTTATTTCTTTCTGGAAATCTTTTCAGTCTGACCACAGTGCTCTCTGCTGACACCTCTGTCGATGTCAGGAACTGTCCAGAGTGCAAGCAAATCCCCATAGCAAACCTCTCCTGCTCTGGACAGTTCCTGACTTGGACAGAGGTTTCAGCAGAGAGCACTGTGGTCAGACTGAAAAGATTTCCAGAAAGAAATAACTTCTTCTTTAGTATACAGCAGCTGATAAGTACTGAAAGGATTAAGATTTTTAAATAAAAGTAATTTACAAATATACTTAACTTTGTGGCACCAGTTAATTTAAAAAAAATCTGTTTTCCACCGGAGTACCCCTTTAATTACTGTGCTAGACAGACCCATATTCCTTATAATTAAAGATTCTCTAATAACAGGGATTGTTCTACAGGACTGGTGCTCAGCAAACGTGGCACCAATATTCAAAAAGGGGTCAAAATGGATCCTGGGAACTACAGGCCTGTAAGTTTAACATTTTTGAGGGTTTTCTGAGAGACGCTATTCTGAAATATCTTAATAAAATGAACCTTCTGACACAGAAACAACATAGGTTCATGTGGGATCGGTCAGACTAATCTGATCATCTATGAGGAGGTCAAGTATAGATTGGGGGGGGGGGTGAGGTGTATGAGGGATTAGTCAGACTAATCTGATCATCTATGAGGAGGTCAAGTATAGATTGGGGGGGGGGATGAGGTGTATGAGGGATTAGTCAGACTAATCTGATCATCTATGAGGAGGTCAAGTATAGATTGGGGGGGGGGGGTGAGGTGTATGAGGGATTAGTCAGACTAATCTGATCATCTATGAGGAGGTCAAGTATAGATTGGGGGGGGATGAGATGTGTATGAGGGATCAGTCAGACTAATCTGATCATCTATGAGGAGGTCAGGTATAGATTGGATCGGGGTGAGGTGTATGAGGGATCGGTCAGACTAATCTGATCATCTATGAGGAGGTCAGGTATAGATTGGGGGGGGGGGTGAGGTGTATGAGGGATTAGTCAGACTAATCTGATCATCTATGAGGAGGTCAAGTATAGATTGGGGGGGGATGAGATGTGTATGAGGGATCAGTCAGACTAATCTGATCATCTATGAGGAGGTCAGGTATAGATTGGGGGGGGGTGAGGTGTATGAGGGATCGGTCAGACTAATCTGATCATCTATGAGGAGATCAGGTATAGATTGGATCGGGGTGAGGTGTATGAGGGATCAGTCAGACTAATCTGATCATCTATGAGGAGGACAGGTATAGATTGGATCGGGGTGAGGTGTATGAGGGATCAGTCAGACTAATCTGATCATCTATGAGGAGGTCAGGTATAGATTGGATCGGGGTGAGGCCGTGTATGAGGGATCGGTCAGACTAATCTGATCATCTATGAGGAGGTCAGGTATAGATTGGGGGGGGGGGGGGTGAGGTGTGTATGAGGGATCAGTCAGACTAATCTGATCATCTATGAGGAGGTCAGGTATAGATTGGATCGGGGTGAGGCCGTGTATGAGGGATCGGTCAGACTAATCTGATCATCTATGAGGAGGTCAGGTATAGATTGGGGGGGGATGAGATGTGTATGTAGGATCGGTCAGACTAATCTGATCATCTATGAGGAGGTCAGGTATAGATTGGGGGGGAGGAGGTGTGTATGAGGGATCGGTCAGAATAATCTGATCATCTATGAGGAGGTCAGGTATAGATTGGGGGGGGATGAGATGTGTATGTGGGATCGGTCAGACTAATCTGATCATCTATGAGGAGGTCAGGTATAGATTGGGGGGGATGAGATGTGTATGTGGGATCGGTCAGACTAATCTGATCATCTATGAGGAGGTCAGGTATAGATTGGGGGGGATGAGATGTGTATGAGGGATCGGTCAGACTAATCTGATCATCTATGAGGAGGTCAGGTATAGATTGGGGGGGGGGTGAGGCCGTGTACGAGGGATCAGTCAGACTAATCTGATCATCTATGAGGAGGTCAGGTATAGATTGGATCGGGGTGAGGCCGTGTATGAGGGATCAGTCAGACTAATCTGATCATCTATGAGGAGGTCAGGTATAGATTGGGGGGGGATGAGGTGTATGAGGGATCGGTCAGACTAATCTGATCATCTATGAGGAGATCAGGTATAGATTGGGGGGGATGAGGTGTGTATGAGGGATCGGTCAGACTAATCTGATCATCTATGAGGAGGTCAGGTATAGATTGGGGGGGGGGATGAGGTGTGTATGAGGGATCGGTCAGACTAATCTGATCATCTATGAGGAGATCAGGTATAGATTGGGGGGGGATGAGGTGTGTATGAGGGATCGGTCAGACTAATCTGATCATCTATGAGGAGGTCAGGTATAGATTGGGGGGGGGGGTGAGGTCGTGTATGAGGGATCGGTCAGACTAATCTGATCATCTATGAGGAGGTCAGGTATAGATTGGGGGGGGATGAGGTGTATGAGGGATCGGTCAGACTAATCTGATCATCTATGAGGAGGTCAGGTATAGATTGGGGGGGGGGTGAGGTGTGTATGAGGGATCGGTCAGACTAATCTGATCATCTATGAGGAGATCAGGTATAGATTGGGGGGGGATGAGGTGTGTATGAGGGATCGGTCAGACTAATCTGATCATCTATGAGGAGGTCAGGTATAGATTGGGGGGGGGGATGAGGTGTGTATGAGGGATCGGTCAGACTAATCTGATCATCTATGAGGAGATCAGGTATAGATTGGGGGGGGGATGAGGTGTGTATGAGGGATCGGTCAGACTAATCTGATCATCTATGAGGAGGTCAGGTATAGATTGGGGGGGGGGGGTGAGGTCGTGTATGAGGGATCGGTCAGACTAATCTGATTATCTATGAGGAGGTCAGGTATAGATTGGATCGGGGTGAGGCCGTGTATGAGGGATCAGTCAGACTAATCTGATCATCTATGAGGAGGTCAGGTATAGATTGGGGGGGAGGAGGTGTGTATGAGGGATCGGTCAGAATAATCTGATCATCTATGAGGAGGTCAGGTATAGATTGGGGGGGGGGGTGAGGTGTATGAGGGATCGGTCAGACTAATCTGATCATCTATGAGGAGGTCAGGTATAGATTGGATCAGGGTGAGGCCGTGTTTGAGGGATCGGTCAGACTAATCTGATCATCTATGAGGAGGTCAGGTATAGATTGGGGGGGATGCGATGTGTATGAGGGATCGGTCAGACTAATCTGATTATCTATGAGGAGGTCAGGTATAGATTGGATCGGGGTGAGGCCGTGTATGAGGGATCAGTCAGACTAATCTGATCATCTATGAGGAGGTCAGGTATAGATTGGGGGGGAGGAGGTGTGTATGAGGGATCGGTCAGAATAATCTGATCATCTATGAGGAGGTCAGGTATAGATTGGGGGGGGGGTGAGGCCGTGTATGAGGGATCGGTCAGACTAATCTGATCATCTATGAGGAGGTCAGGTATAGATTGGGGGGGGGGGGGATGAGGTGTGTATGAGGGATCGGTCAGACTAATCTGATCAACTATGAGGAGGTCAGGTATAGATTGGGGGGGGGGGGGTGAGGCCGTGTATGAGGGATCGGTCAGACTAATCTGATTATCTATGAGGAGGTCAGGTATAGATTGGATCGGGGTGACGCCATGTATGAGGGATCGGTCAGACTAATCTGATCATCTATGAGGAGGTCAGGTATGGATTGGGGGGGAGGAGGTGTGTATGAGGGATCGGTCAGAATAATCTGATCATCTATGAGGAAGTCAGGTATAGATTGGGGGGGGGGTGAGGTGCATGAGGGATCGGTCAGACTAATCTGATCATCTATGAGGAAGTCAGGTATAGATTGGATCGGGGTGAGGCCGTGTATGAGGGATCGGTCAGACTAATCTGATCATCTATGAGGAGGTCAGGTATAGATTGGGGGGGGTGGGGTGTATGAGGGATCGGTCAGACTAATCTGATCATCTATGAGGAGGTCAGGTATAGATTGGGGGGGGGGATGAGATGTGTATGAGGGATCAGTCAGACTAATCTGATCATCTATGAGGAGGTCAGGTATAGATTGGGGGGGGATGAGGTGTGTATGAGGGATCAGTCAGACTAATCTGATAATCTATGAGGAGGTCAGGTATAGATTGGATCGGGGTGAGGCCGTGTATGAGGGATCGGTCAGACTAATCTGATCATCTATGAGGAGGTCAGGTATAGATTGGGGGGGGGGTGAGGTGTATGAGGGATCGGTCAGACTAATCTGATCATCTATGAGGAGGTCAGGTATAGATTGGATCGGGGTGAGGCCGTGTATGAGGGATCGGTCAGACTAATCTGATCATCTATGAGGAGGTCAGGTATAGATTGGGGGGGGGGGTGAGGTGTATGAGGGATCGGTCAGACTAATCTGATCATCTATGAGGAGGTCAGGTATAGATTGGATCAGGGTGAGGCCGTGTATGAGGGATCGGTCAGACTAATCTGATCATCTATGAGGAGGTCAGGTATAGATTGGGGGGGGTTGAGGTGTATATGAGGGATCGGTCAGACTAATCTGATCATCTATGAGGAGGTCAGGTATAGATTGGGGGGGGGATGAGATGTGTATGAGGGATCGGTCAGACTAATCTGATCATCTATGAGGAGGTCAGGTATAGATTGGGGGGGGGATGAGGTGTATGAGGGATTGGTCAGACTAATCTGATCATCTATGAGGAGGTCAGGTATAGATTGGATCAGGGTGAGGCCGTGTATGAGGGATCGGTCAGACTAATCTGATCATCTATGAGGAGGTCAGGTATAGATTGGGGGGGGTTGAGGTGTATATGAGGGATCGGTCAGACTAATCTGATCATCTATGAGGAGGTCAGGTATAGATTGGGGGGGGGATGAGATGTGTATGAGGGATCAGTCAGACTAATCTGATCATCTATGAGGAGGTCAGGTATAGATTGGGGGGGGGATGAGGTGTATGAGGGATTGGTCAGACTAATCTGATCATCTATGAGGAGGTCAGGTATAGATTGGGGGGGGTTGAGGTGTATGAGGGATCGGTCAGACTAATCTGATCATCTATGAGGAGGTCAGGTATAGATTGGGGGGGGGATGAGATGTGTATGAGGGATCGGTCAGACTAATCTGATCATCTATGAGGAGGTCAGGTATAGATTGGGGGGGGTTGAGGTGTATATGAGGGATCGGTCAGACTAATCTGATCATCTATGAGGAGGTCAGGTATAGATTGGGGGGGGGATGAGGTGTGTATGAGGGATCAGTCAGACTAATCTGATCATCTATGAGGAGGTCAGGTATAGATTGGGGGGGGATGAGGTGTATGAGGGATCGGTCAGACTAATCTGATCATCTATGAGGAGGTCAGGTATAGATTGGGGGGGGGGTGAGGTGTATGAGGGATCGGTCAGACTAATCTGATCATCTATGAGGAGGTCAAGTATAGATTGGGGGGGGATAAGGTGTATGAGGGATCGGTCAGACTAATCTGATCATCTATGAGGAGGTCAGGTATAGATTGGGGGGGGGTGAGGTGTATGAGGGATCGGTCAGACTAATCTGATCATCTATGAGGAGGTCAGGTATAGATTGGGGGGGGGTGAGGTGTATGAGGGATCGGTCAGACTAATCTGATCATCTATGAGGAGGTCAGGTATAGATTGGGGGGGGGGGGATGAGTTGTGTATGAGGGATCGGTCAGACTAATCTGATCATCTATGAGGAGGTCAGGTATAGATTGGGGGGGGGTGAGGTGTATGAGGGATCGGTCAGACTAATCTGATCATCTATGAGGAGGTCAGGTATAGATTGGGGGGGGTGAGGTGTATGAGGGATCGGTCAGACTAATCTGATCATCTATGAGGAGGTCAGGTATAGATTGGGGGGGGGGGGTGAGGTGTGTATGAGGGATCGGTCAGACTAATCTGATCATCTATGAGGAGGTCAGGTATAGATTGGGGGGGGTGAGGTGTATGAGGGATCGGTCAGACTAATCTGATCATCTATGAGGAGGTCAGGTATAGATTGGGGGGGGGGGGATGAGTTGTGTATGAGGGATCGGTCAGACTAATCTGATCATCTATGAGGAGGTCAGGTATAGATTGGGGGGGGGTGAGGTGTATGAGGGATCGGTCAGACTAATCTGATCATCTATGAGGAGGTCAGGTATAGATTGGGGGGGGTTGAGGTGTATATGAGGGATCGGTCAGACTAATCTGATCATCTATGAGGAGGTCAGGTATAGATTGGGGGGGGGGATGAGGTGTGTATGAGGGATCAGTCAGACTAATCTGATCATCTATGAGGAGGTCAGGTATAGATTGGGGGGGGATGAGGTGTATGAGGGATCGGTCAGACTAATCTGATCATCTATGAGGAGGTCAGGTATAGATTGGGGGGGGGGGTGAGGTGTATGAGGGATCGGTCAGACTAATCTGATCATCTATGAGGAGGTCAAGTATAGATTGGGGGGGGGATAAGGTGTATGAGGGATCGGTCAGACTAATCTGATCATCTATGAGGAGGTCAGGTATAGATTGGGGGGGGGGTGAGGTGTATGAGGGATCGGTCAGACTAATCTGATCATCTATGAGGAGGTCAGGTATAGATTGGGGGGGGGTGAGGTGTATGAGGGATCGGTCAGACTAATCTGATCATCTATGAGGAGGTCAGGTATAGATTGGGGGGGGGGGGGATGAGTTGTGTATGAGGGATCGGTCAGACTAATCTGATCATCTATGAGGAGGTCAGGTATAGATTGGGGGGGGGGTGAGGTGTATGAGGGATCGGTCAGACTAATCTGATCATCTATGAGGAGGTCAGGTATAGATTGGGGGGGGGTGAGGTGTATGAGGGATCGGTCAGACTAATCTGATCATCTATGAGGAGGTCAGGTATAGATTGGGGGGGGGGGGGGTGAGGTGTGTATGAGGGATCGGTCAGACTAATCTGATCATCTATGAGGAGGTCAGGTATAGATTGGGGGGGGGTGAGGTGTATGAGGGATCGGTCAGACTAATCTGATCATCTATGAGGAGGTCAGGTATAGATTGGGGGGGGGGATGAGTTGTGTATGAGGGATCGGTCAGACTAATCTGATCATCTATGAGGAGGTCAGGTATAGATTGGGGGGGGGTGAGGTGTATGAGGGATCGGTCAGACTAATCTGATCATCTATGAGGAGGTCAGGTATAGATTGGGGGGGGGGGGTGAGGTGTGTATGAGGGATCGGTCAGACTAATCTGATCATCTATGAGGAGGTCAGGTATAGATTGGGGGGGGGGTGAGGTGTATGAGGGATCGGTCAGACTAATCTGATCATCTATGAGGAGGTCAGGTATAGATTGGGGGGGGGGGTGAGGTGTATGAGGGATCGGTCAGACTAATCTGATTATCTATGAGGAGGACAGGTATAGATTGGATCGGGGTGAGGCCGTGTATGAGGGATCGGTCAGACTAATCTGATCATCTATGAGGAGGTCAGGTATAGATTGGGGGGGGGGTGAGGTGTATGAGGGATCGGTCAGACTAATCTGATTATCTATGAGGAGGTCAGGTATAGATTGGATCGGGGTGAGGCCGTGTATGAGGGATCGGTCAGACTAATCTGATCATCTATGAGGAGGTCAGGTATAGATTGGATCGGGGTGAGGCCGTGTATGAGGGATCGGTCAGACTAATCTGATCATCTATGAGGAGGTCAGGTATAGATTGGATTAGGGTGAGGCCGTGTATGAGGGATCGGTCAGACTAATCTGATCATCTATGAGGAGGTCAGGTATAGATTGGGGGGGGGTGAGGCCGTGTATGAGGGATCGGTCAGACTAATCTAATCATCTATGAGGAGGTCAGGTATAGATTGGATCGGGGTGAAGCGGTGGATATTGTACATCTGGAGTTTTCTAAAGCATTTGATACTGTGATAAAAGGTTAGTACATAAATGAGGAGCTGGGACTGGGGGAGGACATATGTAAATAGGTTATAACCGGTCAGTGACAGGAAGCAGAGGGTGAGTATCAATGGAACTTACTCTGGTTGGGTGACAGTTACTAGTGGGGACCACAGGGGGCAGTACTGGGTCCCTTTTTCAATATGTATATAAATTACCTTGTAGACCAGTGATTCTTAACCTGGGTTCAATCGAACCCCAGGGGTTCGGTGAGTCAGTCCCGGGGTTCAGCGGGGGAGGTCGCAACAGGACAGGCAAAGCAAGCAATTGCTTGGGGCCCCGAGCTGAACCGGTGTTTGTCGTGTAGCGGCGGGGCAATTTCCCCCATCACTATTAACTCCCTGCGGCCCCGCGTTAAGTTTAAAAACATAGAAACGAAGGCGCTGAGGACCAGAGGATAGAGATGGAGGAAGGCGCGCTGGCCAGCTTGGTAAGTGACCAGCGCCACGTCATCTTCGGTGCTCCGACCACTAGTCCCAAGACCTACTGCTATAGCCGGAGCAGTGGTTGGAGCACTGAAGTGGGGCAGTACACAGGCATACACTGTATATGGCTGGAGGCTGTATGTCTGTGGGGGAACACTGCCTACATTAGTGGTCTTCAACCTGTGGACCTCCAGATGTTTCAAAACTACAACTCCCAGCATGCCCGGACAGCCGTTGGCTGTCCGGGCATGCTGGCAGTTGTAGTTTTGCAACATCTGGAGGTCTGCAGGTTGAAGACCACTGGCCTACATAATGTGGGGGAACACTGCCTGCCTAATGTGGGGGAACACTGCCTGCCTAATGTGGGGGAACTCTGTCTGCCTAATGTGGGGGAACTCTGTCTGCCTAATGTAGGGGAACTCTGTCTGCCTAATGTGGGGGAACACTGCCAACCTAATGTGGTGGAACTCTGCCTAATGTGGGGGAACACTGCCTGCCTAATGTGGGGGAACACTGCCTGCCTAATGTGGGGGAACACTGCCTGCCTAATGTGGGGGAACACTGCCTGCCTAATGTGGGGGAACACTGTCTGCCTAATGTGGGGGAACTCTGTCGGCCTAATGTGGGAGGAACACTGCCTGCCTAATGTAGGGGAACTCTGTCTGCCTAATGTGGGGGAACTCTGTCTGCCTAATGTAGGGGAACTCTGTCTGCCTAATGTGGGGGAACTCTGTCTGCCTAATGTGGGGGAACACTGCCAACCTAATGTGGGGGAACTCTGCCTAATGTGGGGGAACACTGCCTGCCTAATGTGGGGGAACACTGCCTGCCTAATGTGGGGGAACACTGCCTGCCTAATGTGGGGAAACACTGCCTGCCTAATGTGGGGGAACACTGCCTGCCTAATGTGGGGGAACTCTGTCTGCCTAATGTGGGGGAACACTGCCTGCCTAATGTGGGGGAACTCTGCCTGCCTAATGTGGGGGAACTCTGCCTGCCTTATGTGGGGGAACACTGCCATTGTTGCAAAAATGACATGAGAGTGGCACTTGCCAAGGTAAATATATACCTTTGAATTTGAAAAAATCACATTTTATTTTTCCAATTAAGAAGGGTTCAGTGAATGTGCATATGAAACTGGTGGGGTTCAGGACCTCCAACAAGGTTAAGAACCACTGCTGTAGAGGGATTTCAGAGGAGAATATTTTATTTGCAGATGACACCAAACTGGGTAGGGTGATTATCACAGAGGAGGATAACATAATATTACAGAGGGATCTGGGGAAGCTGGAGGCGCGGGATACAGACATGGCAAATGACGTTTAATGTGGATAAATGTAAGGTGATGGACTTGGGCCATAAAAATGAAATGTACAATGATGAGCTGAATAATAAGACATTAGGTCAAACTTCTACCGAAAAAGACTTTGGGGACTGGTGGACAGTAAACTCTACTTTAGTGATCAGTGCCAGGCAGCGACTGCCAAGGATAACAAAGTCATGTGATGTATAGAGAGGGATAGAGGCTCAGGACAAGGACATAGTTACCTCTGTATAAATCATTAGTCAGACCACATATGGAGGATTGTGTACAGTTTAGGGCCCCTGTGTATAGGACATGACTGAACTGGAGAGGGGGCAGAGGAGGCGACAAAGATAATAATATGGGGGGATTACAGGACCAAGATAATAATGGTATGGGGGGGGGACTACTGGACCAGGATAATAATGATATGGGGGGGATTACTGGACCAGGATAATAATGATATGGGGGGGATTACTGGACCAGGACAGGCCTGAGGAAGCTGCGTTACGAGCATTATCCAAATAAAGAAGTCCGTTCTTATCTCTATGTCTTTCTGCCGATCCTGTTCAGCACTGCTTAAATCCCTGCCCCCCATTGGAAGTATCTATGTTCTCTGTCCAATGTGGTTGAGGATATAGAGGATGTATAATAATTCTAATATTCTGTACAATAATCTGATATAGTGATGGAGCGCATCGATAAGATGGAGGATGATCATATCTAAGACTCTTTTATATAATCATTTTTATAGATATTTATGTTATGGACTGAAGACTCTTACCGATGTATCGTCAGTTCCCAGCCCGTCATCCCACAGACAGCCGCCATCTTTCTAATAAAAACAGATGGAAAAGTCGACCATTAGTTTTGATAAGTTTATATTCTTCTGGTCACATGGTCTGAGTGTTCTGAGGTTTCTGTCGCTATTGATGGGATCAGGTAATGATAGTAAATTCAGGGGTCAGGGGGTCAAAATGGATCCTGGGAACAACAGGCCTGTAAGTTTAACATTTGTTGTAGGTAACATTTTTGAGGGTTTTCTGAGAGACCCTATTCTGAAATATCTTAATAAAATAAACCCTCTGACACAGCAACAACAAAGGTTCATGTGGGATCGGTCAGACTAATCTGATCATCTATGAGGAGGTCAGGTATAGATTGGATCGGGGTGAGGCCGTGTATGAGGGATCGGTCAGACTAATTTGATCATCTATGAGGAGGTCAGGTATAGATTGGATCAGGATGAGGCCGTGTATGAGGGATCGGTCAGACTAATCTGATCATCTATGAGGAGGTCAGGTATAGATTGGATCAGGATGAGGCCGTGTATGAGGGATCGGTCAGACTAATCTGATCATCTATGAGGAGGTCAGGTATAGATTGGATCAGGATGAGGCCGTGTATGAGGGATCGGTCAGACTAATCTGATCATCTATGAGGAGGTCAGGTATAGATTGGATCGGGGTGAGGCCGTGTATGAGGGACCGGTCAGACTAATCTGATTATCTATGAGGAGGACAGGTATAGATTGGATCGGGGTGAAGCCGTGTATGAGGGATCGGTCAGACTAATCTGATCATCTATGAGGAGGTCAGGTATAGATTGGATCGGGGTGAAGCTGTGGATATTATATATCTGGACTTTTCTAAAGCATTTGATACTGTGATAAAAGGTTAGTACATAAATGAGGAGCTGGGACTGGGGGAGGACATATGTAAATAGGTCAGCAACTGGCTCAGTGACAGGAAACAGAGGGTGGGGGTCCATGGAAGTTACTCTGGTTGGGTGACAGTTACTAGTGGGGACCACAGGGGGCAGTACTGGGTCCCCTTTTCAATATGTATATAAATGACCTTGTAGAGGGATTTCAGAGGAGAATATTATATTTGCAGATGACACTAAACTGGGCAGGGTGATTATCACAAAGGAGGATAACATAATATTACAGAGGGAAGCTGGAGGCGCCGGGTAGAGATGAGCGAACTTTTCAAAATTTCGATTCGGCCGCTTCGGCCAATTCGCCAAATTTTCCCGAAAAGTTTGTTTCGATCCGAATTTATTTGCGGCGAATCGATGTTAAAAAAGGCTATTTCTAGCCTACATACAGCCTCCATAGGGGTATAGAACACTTTACTGTGTCCTAAAACGCATATGGAGTGTGCCGGGGTAGTGAAATAATACTGTTATTCAGAATAACATGCAGATTACCGGCATCGCTCTTAGAATCACTGCCGCACAGCAGCACAATGACAGAGCCTGGTAGTGGCATCAGTGTCAGGAGACCATATAGTGGCTGAATGGCATAGCGTGGACATGTTGGCAGCAAGAGGCATTAGTGGCTGAATGGCACAGCGTGGATGTCAGGATTGGGCAGGCTGGAGGTGGATCCTCTGTGTCAGAGAGGGATTGGCGTGGACCGTGTCGGTGGACCGGTTCTAAGTTGCTACTGGTTTTCACCAGAGCCCGCCGCAAAGCGGGATGGACTTGCAGCGGCGGTAGCAACCAGGTCGTCTCCACCGGCAACGGCTCAACCTCTCTGACGGCTGAGATAGGCGCGGTACAAGGGATTAGACAAGAGCAAGCTCGGACGTAGCAGAAGGTCAGGGCAGGCAGCAAGGATCGTAGTCAGGGGCAACGGCAAGAGGTCTGGAACACAGGCTTGGAACACACAAGGAACGCTTTCACTGGCACAATGGCAACAAGATCCGGCAAGGAAGTGCAGGGGAAGTGAGGTAATATAGGGAAGTGCACTGGTGAAGACACTAATAAAACCCATGCGCCAATCAGTGGCGCACCGGCCCTTTAAATCGCAAAGACCCGGCACGCGCGTGCCCTAGGGAGCGGGCCGCGCACGCCGGGGCAGCACAGACGGAGAGCGAGTCTGGTAAGCGGGACGGGATGCGCACCGTGAGCGGGCGCGTCCCGCATCGCGAATCGCATCCCGGCTAGGGACATTATCGCAGCGCACCCGGTCAGCGGGTCTGACCGGGGCGCTGCGAACAGGAGAACGCTGTGAGCTCTCCGGGGAGGAGCGGGGACCCGGAGCGCTCGGCGTAACAGTGGAGTTGGCTGATTCACTAGTACACTACACACCATGGCTTCACAACCCCCCCCCCCCCCCCCAAAATCAATATATGAAATTTTAGTCAAAGATTTCTCATTGGTAGCACCCGCTATCCAAAAATTTGAAATTTCCAGACCCAGGCCCCACCTCTGCGGCATCAGGAACCCATATATTGCCTGAAGGACACAACCTGGAGTTGGCTAATGCAAGAGTACACACCAGGGCTTCACAATCCCTCCTCCAAAATCAACACAAAGAGACATTTTTTCAAAGATTTCTCATTGGTAGCACCCGCTATCCAAAAATTTGAAATTTCCAGAACCAGGCCCCACCCCTGTGGCATCAGTAACCCATATATTGCCTGCATGACACAGCCTAGAGTTGGCTAATGCAAGAGTACACACCAGGGCTTCACAATCCCCCCCCCCAAAAAAAACAACACAATATATGAAATTTTTGTCAAAGTTTTCTCATTGGTAGCACCCGCTATCCAAAAATTTGAAATTCCTAGACCCAGGCCCTACCTCTGCGGCATCAGGAACCCATATATTGCCTGCATGACACAGCCTGGAGTTGGCTGATGCACCAGTACACACCCGGGCTTCACAATCCCCTCCAAAAAACAACAACATTTTAGACATTTTTTAAAGAAATACCTATACAAGACTCTATAATGCAGGACGGTGGACCACCCAAAGACATTCTAAATAATCGAAATTCCAAGACCAAGGCCCCACCTCTGCTGCATCAGTAATCCATATATTGCCTAACGGACACAGACTGGAGTTGACTGATGCACGAGTACACACTACACACCCATTACCCGGGCTTCACAATCCACCCCAAAAAAACGCAAAATTTTGTTGAAATTGTTGGAAAAAATACCTTTTTTTTAAAAAAAAAAACAAGTGCATATACAGCAGTTCAGAAGACTCTATAATGCAGGACGGTGGACCACCAAAAGACATTCTTCTCAAAAATAATAAACCACACAATGTTTGAAATTTGGTTAAAAAAATTATTACATGTGTGTTAGTGCATCTGTCTCCAAAAAATCAGATGGCAAAAGGATTCTAATCGCCAAAAATGATTAAGCAGAGTTAATCCCTCTCCATGTATTTATTTATTTTTTTCATTAAAAAATCACACGCAACAAGCGTTCCGTTGTGTAACAATTAGCATTCTGCAAAATTCAATTTTATTACTGATAAAATTACCAGTAAATTTACCAATAACACTACCCAAGAGTATTTAATTACCCCATACATTGCACCAGGAGCAGTCAGGAGTAGGCCTCAGCAGTACCCAAGAGGCTTTAATAACCCCTTACCTTGCGAGATCGAGCAATACCAGGTGTGTTATGCCCTCAGATTTCCGGGGCCGCACTAACGCTCCACTGAACGGATTAGCGTGTCTCTATCTTTCAAGGACAGGTGCGTGTTGCACGCTGAAACCAGTTCGTGATACACACCGCCCGTCGCTATAAGCGATTGGATTAGTTAGTCAGTTGGTTAGTGAGGTCCTCGGATGGGGTAGGAGAAGGCCCTGGCAGAGCGCCAAGAATTTAACGATCATTGTTGAAATTTGCATTAAGCATGTATTTAGCTACTGCTAAACATCCAAAAATTTAAGCCCCAAGGCTAGAGGCACCAGGGAGGCAAGTAGTTCCTGAAACACACAGAATGAGTCTGGAGCATGCATTTGCAGTACCCAAGAGGTTTTCATAACCCCTTACATGCTTAATGCAAATGTAAACATTGATCTTTAAATGTATTTAGCTACTGCTAAACTTAAAAAAATTATAGGCCCAAGGCCTGAGGCACCAGGGAGGCAAGTAGTTTGTGAAAGACACAGAATGAGTCTGGAGCAGTCATTCGCAGTACCCAAGAGGGTTTCATAACCCCTTACATTTAAAGATCAATGTTGACATTTGCATTAAGCATGTATTTAGCTACTGCTAAACTTCAAAAAATTATAGGCCAAAAGCTTCAGTTTTCCCCATATTAGGAGCATAGTTGTCCCCCAGATTAGGCAGCATAGATGTCACCCAGATAAGGACCATAGTTGTCCCCCAGATTAGGCAGCATAGATGTCACCCAGATTAGGAGCATAGTTGTCCCCCAGATTAGGCAGCATAGATGTCACCCAGATTAGGAGCATACTTGTCCCCCAGAGTAGGCAGCATAGATGTAACCCAGATTAGGCAGCATAGATGTAACCCAGATTAGGCAGCATAGATGTCCCCCAGATTAGGAGCATAGTTGTCCCCCAGATTAGGCAGCATAGATGTCACCCAGATTAGGAGCATACTTGTCCCCCAGAGTAGGCAGCATAGATGTCACCCAGATTAGGCAGCATAGATGTCCCCCAGATTAGGAGCATAGTTGTCCCCCAGATTAGGCAGCATAGATGTCCCCCAGATTAGGAGCATAGTTTTCCCACAGATTAGGCAGCATAGATGTCCCCCAGATTAGGAGCATAGTTGTCTCCCAGATTAGGCAGCATAGATGTCACCCAGATTAGGCAGCATAGATGTCCCCCAGATTAGGAGCATAGTTGTCCCCCAGAGTAGGCAGCATAAATGTCCCCCAGATTAGGCAGCATAGATGTCCCCCAGATTAGGAGCATACTTGTCCCCCAGAGTAGGCAGCATAGATGTCACCCAGATTAGGCAGCATAGATGTCCCCCAGATTAGGAGCATACTTGTCCCCCAGAGTAGGCAGCATATATGTCACCCAGAGTAGGCAGCATAGTTGTTCCCCAATCAGCGCGGGCCAGTCATAGCCAATCAAAGGGCCGTATGTGTCAAGCGGGCTGTACAATGCCCAGGTCTGCCCCAGAGGGTTTTATAACCAACCACAATAGAGAAAATTTTGTTGTAGAAACATGGTCAATCTACTCAGACCCATCTGTCATTGGTGGCTGGAAATCCTGGCTGATCCATCCCTGATTCATCTTGTCAAACGTCAGTCTCGTCACATTTTTAGTGGACAGACGAGTTCGCCTTGGGGTGACTATGGCCCCGGCCGCACTAAACACCCGCTCTGATGGCACACTACTGGCTTGGCAGGACAGCTTTTCCAGGGCAAATCGAGTTTGGCTGCCCAGAAGTCCAGCGGATCTTTAACGGTTGTTGGCAGGGTCATGTCAAGGTAAGCCACCACCTGCTGGTTCAGGTCCTGCTCCATGTCCACCTGCTGCTGATGAGTAGCTTCACTATGCGGCTGAAGGAAGCTACTCATCAGCGACTGTAGACTCAGGCTGCTGCTGATTGAGCCGGTACTGCTCCTGCCACCCCTCCCCTCCCCAGCAGCCGTGGCAGTGGAAGGTGAGCGCAGAGGGCCCCCCGAGTCAGACCTGCAAGTGGATGGACCATGTGGCCGATCCATCGGCCAACCGACTACGTAGAAGCTCCCTGAAGTAGGTCAGTTTGTCCTCCCTCTCAGTGGGTGTAAAAAAGGCCCCCATTCTGGGCCGATAGTGAGGGTCTAATAAGGAGGAGATCCAGAAGTCATCGAGCTGACGAATTTTGACAATTCGGGGGTCACTACGCAAACAACTCAGCATGCATCGTGCCATTTGTGACAGTGACTCGCTGGGACTACCTGCCTCTATCTCCACTGCATACTGCCACGGTGTGTCTGGGTCCTCTGTCTCGCCTCCATTGTAATAACCCTCCAGCTCCTCTGGATGCTCCTGCTCCTCCTCTCTTGTCCAATGACCAGAAACACCGGTCATCTCATCCACCGTAAACTGTGCTCCGCTCTGCCCCTCATCATCCTCCTCCAGTTCATCCCCCACAGGACTCATGTAGCCTTCTGATGTAGGCGCAACATCTCCATTGTCGTGACCAGCCATGTTTTCAATCATTTTTTGGAGTAAATGTAGGAGTGGAATTACGTCGTTCATGGCGTAATTCGAGCGACTAACAAAAAATGTGGCTTCCTCAAAGGGCCTCAGCAACGGCAGGTGTCACTTATGAGCTGCCACTCGTTCACATTGAAGTTACACAGGGGAGTACTCCTATCTGCTTGTATCATCAAAAAATCCGTGATGGCTTTTCTTTGTTCGTATAGTCTGTCCAACATATGGAGGGTGGAATTCCAACATGTGGCAACGTCACAAATGAGACTTTGTTGTGGGATACCGTTCTGACGCTGCAGCTCAAGGAAGGTGTGCTTGGCAGTGTACGAGTGGCTGAAGTGCATGCACAGTTTCCTTGCCATTGTCAGGACGTCTTGCAAATGGGGTGAAGACTTGATGAACTTCTTGACAACCAGATTCAACACATGTGCCATGCAGGGCGAATGGTTCACACTTCCTTGTCGCAGCGCGGCCACAATGTTCTTCCCATTGTCGGTCACCATGGTTCCCATTTCCAGATTTCGTGGAGTAAGCCATACTCGGATTTCTTCCCTAATGAACTTCAGCAGTTCCTCCCCTGTGTGACTCCGTTCGCCAAGGCAAACCATGTGAAGGACGGCTTGACACCGCTGTGCCCTACACACGTGGTACGATGAAAGGCCACCGAGATTTGGATGTGCAGTGGAGGCCGAGGACACGGGGGAGGAGGAGGAGGTGCACAATGTAAAAGGACCAACTGCCTGGGAGCAAGAGCGTGGAGGAGGAAGCGGTGTGACCTGTCCAAGTTGCTGCTGTGGCTGTGCAGGAACAACATTTACCCAGTGGGCCGTAAAAGACATGTATTGTCCCTGCCCGTAGTTACGGCTCCACACGTCGGCGCTGCCGTGCACTTTTGAACACACCGACAGGCTCAAGGACTGGCCCACCTTCTCTTGTACAAACTTATGCAGGGCTGGTACTGCCTTCTTCGCAAAGAAATTACGGCTTGGGACTCTCCACCTCGGCTCGGCACAAGCCATCAATTCCCTGAAAGCTGCAGAGTCCACCAGTTGGAAAGGGAGGGACTGCAACACCAGCAACTTGGACAGGAGCACATTCAACTTCTGCGCCGTTGGATGAGTGGGCGCATACTGTTGTCACTTGGACATGGCTTCGCCGATCGATTGTTGGCGGAATGGCTGACTACGAGCGGAGGAAGCAGGAGCGCAAGAAGGAGGGTTTGACACAATGCTCCCTTTGGCTGAGTTGGTGGAGCCTTGGTTGGATGACGGAGAGAGCGGATGGCCACTGGGTGATGTGGCTGGCTGGACCACTACCTCGGAGCCACGGTTATCCCAGGCCGCTTTATGGTGGCGAATCATGTGTTGACACAGTGCCGTGGTACCGACATTGGGACCCTGGCCACGCTTCACTTTCTGCCGACAGATTTTGCATGTGACTACGCTAAGGTCCTCTGGATTCTTTATGAAGAACAACCACAACGCACAGTAGCTGATTTTCCCACCCACAGTCCGCACTATTTCACTGCTATTGGCGCCATCTCCAGGAACCCCTGTTCCACTACCTCCCTGAATGGTAGCTTGCCGCGAAGCAGGTGGTCTCCCCATGGCACGTTTGGCTCCTGAATTTCCACTACTGCCACCACCACGTTGATTGCCAACCGTGCTACCGCCTTGCTGCCTCATGGACAAAGAGCAAATCTCTTCTCCTGATGATGATGAAGCCCCGGCTTCTGCACCCGTCTCCCTAATGCGATCGGCTTCATCATCATCAAAAGATGTGTGCACGTCACTGATGTCCTCCTCGTGTTCCACAACAGTGTCTGCCTCAGGATCCTGAACAAATGAGACACCGCCTCCCACGTCACTCTCCGCATCAATACTTGCCCGCCTTGCATGTCTCCTCACATTCTTGGCAGCCCATTAGATGCTGACTGTCCTCTATTACATCGTCCTCGCTAAATAGTGGAGCTGAACCCAAAGCATGAGATACTTCTTTGGGAGAGGGAACAGCATAGGACAAAGGCAATGGGGTACACGGGGACTGCTCCCGGACCATGCCAACTGAGGGTTGTGTCTGAGGAACCCACCGACTCTTGACTGGGGTTGTCAGATGTCGCTTGTGATGATGGGGATGAGTGTGCAAACCAATTGACGAGGAGAGATGGGTCGATGACACGACCACTGGGTGTTAACGGGAGCTCAGGCCTATTGCTGCGACTCCTGCTGCCACTCGCCCCAAGTCTGCTGCCAACTCTGCCTGACGTATGTAGGCCTCTGCCCCTTCTCTGTGCACGTCCTGGCACTTCCCTGCCTGACATACTTAGTGTGTTTATGAGGGTATAGAACAGCAGCAGGCGATTACTTACGGCTATCCTTTCAAAGTATATAGGCCCTAGACAGAATAACAGTTACTAAATAGTACAATCCTTTGTTGTATGTATGCCCTTAGCACTGATGAACGCACTGTTAAGTGTATTTATACGCAGAAAAAAACTATTTTTTTGTTGTATACACCAGCCAGTGTATACTAATGTGTGGAATAGCACGGAATTTAGCACCGAGACAGAAATACAGGTACTAAATAGTACACTACTTGGTTGTATGTAGGCCCTTTGCAATGATGAGCGCACTGTTAAGCGTATTTTTACGCAGGAAAACATTTTTTTTCTTTAATACACCAGCAGGTATATAACGTGTGGTATAACACTGCATTTAGCACAGAGACATAGTAACAGGTGAAAAATGGTAAAAAGGCACTAAAGTCCACACTAATATGACTTATTTCTGAACAGCAGCAGGACCCAACAGTGCAGCACCACAAAAAAAATCCAGGGAATAAACCCTAAATTGACTCTGTCACACAATTCTGAGCAGCAGAAGATTTGTGGAGCAAAAAAAAAACTCAATAGAGCTGAAAAATGAGGAGATAAGATGGTTGATAAAGTTGAGGCAGCTTGGAGATCTGTATGAGGCAGCTGACAGCTATCTGCCTCTCTCTGCTGCAATGCTCAATAACGTGAATAGGAGGTTTAGCAATCAATGATCCTTCTCAGAGTAACAGCACAGCACTCTGCACTCCTGCCTTTCCCTAATGCTGATGTGACTAGCAGTTGCAGTGTAACGCTGTGGTATGAGCTATTCACACACACACAGTCCCGTCCTCTCCATCTGACTGCATAGATGAAATGAAGAGAGGGAAGATGGCCACCGATTATATAGGGGCTGTGACATCACAGGGGTCAGTGAACACTGATAGGCTGCATCTCACATGTGATTCAGGGTCAGCCCGCCTACCTTCATTCCCGCCGCTGTTTCCCGCCCTCCCATAATCCCCTGCTCCATGTACTCACATGTGGATCCACCATCTTAGCTCTACAATTGCCTGGAACGCTGTAAAATGGAGTTTAATGAAGCGATTCGTGCGATAGAATCGCGGCGATATTCGTATTTGTTGCGAATCGAATTTTCGTAACGAATTCGGGTTCGTCAAGTTCGATTCGCTCATCTCTAGCGCGGGGCACAGACATGGAAAATAATGTTTAATGTGGATAAATGTAAGGTGATGGACTTGGGCCATAAAAATGAAATGTACAATGATGAGCTGAATAATAAGACATTGGGTAAAACTTCTACCGAAAAAGACTTTGGGGACTGGTGGACAGTAAACTCTACTTTAGTGATCAGTGCCAGGCAGCGGCTGCCAAGGATAACAAAGTCATGTGATGTATAGAGAGGGATAGAGGCTCAGGACAAGGACATAGTTACCTCTGTATAAATCATTAGTCAGACCACATATGGAGGATTGTGTACAGTTTAGGGCCCCTGTGTATAGGACATGACTGAACTGGAGAGGGGGCAGAGGAGGCGACAAAGATAATAATGGTATGGGGGGATTACAGGACCAAGATAATAATGGTATGGGGGGGATTACAGGACCAGGACAGGCCTGAGGAAGCTTTGTTACAAGCAACGAAACACATTGCATTATCCAAATAAAGAAGTCCGTTCTTATCTCTATGTCTTTCTGCCGATCCTGTTCAGCACTGCTTAAATCCCTGCCCCCCATTGGAAGTATCTATGTTCTCTGTCCAATGTGGTTGAGGATATAGAGGATGTATAATAATTCTAATATTCTGTACAATAATCTGATATAGTGATGGAGCGCATCGATAAGATGGAGGATGATCATATCTAAGACTCTTTTATATAATAATTTCTATAGATATTTATGTTATGGACTGAAGACTCTTACCGATGTATCGTCATCCATCTCACAGCCGGCATCATGCTAATAAAAATAGAGAAAAAAAGTCGACCATTAGTTTTGATTTTTATTCTTCTGGTCACATGGTCTGAGTGTTCTGAGGTTTCTGTCGCTATTGATGGGATCAGGTAATGACAGTAAATTATAAAAATTGTTTCTTCTATTTCATGTGATCAGATAATGGGACCTACAGGGCGGAATCCATTGTGATCTCTACTGGTAACCATCAGTCTGTTCTCCTGTCAGACACCCTGATGTCATGTAGAGGTGACGGCCGCTCCATTCTATCCCTGTTATCACGTAGTATCAGCCGTACTGTGCCCCTACATGATGGAGCCTCACACTGGACGGCCTCGGTGTAGGCTCATCCGGCTCCTCAATACTCACAGTCTTGTCTACTGGTCATGTCTGGGGACAATCTGGGGCCACTTCTCAATGGTGAAAACTTTTATATCATAAAACTTTTCTACTAAAACCATTTAGAATCGGAATCGTTATCATTGTAGAATATATTGTGTTTAATCTTTATTTTTAACAAAAGAAACTTTTTCTTACCAGTGATTTTAAAATCACTTTAATATCCAGATCTTCTTTTTTCTACAATAAAAGAATAATAAACAGGAATGAGCTATAGAGATAAAATGTCTGGAAATTCACCTCCTATCATTATGGTGGGAAGAGGTGACAAGGGGCTGAAGTGACCTTGTATGATGGCGCCTGGGGCTGAGCCGTCCATCAGATCATCACCTTCACTATGGGTGAACCAGATGGATCTCTGTTATATGGGATGTAGCTAAGAAGAACATTTTCACAATTTTATTCTTAGGGACAAAAATATGAAAGTGAATTTCAACCCTTTCCTGTCATGTGGGGAAATAGTTTAACACGAAATGAGGAATATTTACATCATGTCACATCAACCATCTTAGAAGTGAGCGCGGGAGCGGCCCTTGCCTCATAGTCAGAAATGGCTGCAA
Organism: Hyla sarda; assembly: GCF_029499605.1. Classification (NCBI taxonomy): domain Eukaryota; kingdom Metazoa; phylum Chordata; class Amphibia; order Anura; family Hylidae; genus Hyla; species Hyla sarda. The sequence continues at coordinate 317,217 of NW_026607617.1, forward strand.
TAATCAGGCAGGACTGACCTCTAATGGCAGTGATGATCTTGCCAATGCCCGGTGGTAACCCATTAGATCCTGCAATACAATATCTAACGGGCAAATTATCTGGTGCAGGTGTGGTTGAGGGGGCTAATCGGGACCACCACAGTATGATCGGGGGTCTGTAATAACTGTGATGATGGCCAGAGGGTCCCTTGCCTACACCTCCACAGAAATGTCCCACCTGGGCAAGTGATTGGCTGATTGGCAGTCTGACGTGTTGACCCCATCTACAAGGAAGAGGACTGTAACGGAGGAGGGAGCAGAATACCGGAGGCACCGGGGGAGCAGTCTGGTTACTCTGAATTAATACCGTCAGCCTGGGCACGTGTAACACCACATAAACCCTTAAGGGCCAAGACAAGGCTGTGTCAGTAAAGGGTTAAATGGTTTATTTTTTGGACAATAGAAAATGCTCCACACTTGTCCATCTCCGATACAAGAGGTTCTAGCAACCAGGTTTCTAATTGTAACTGGTCACCTGATGGCACAATTTTTATATTAACCCCTTAAGGACTCAGCCCTTTTTTGCAATTCTGACCACTGTCAGTTGTTGCATTAATAACTCTGGTATGCTTTTTACCGATTATTCTGATTCCGAGAATGCTTTTTTGTAACATATTCTACTTTAACATAGTGGTAAATTTTTGTCGTTATTTGCATCCTTTCTTGGTGAAAAATCATAAAAATTCATGAAAATTTGGAAAATTTAGCATTTTCTAAATTTGAAACTCTCTGCTTGTAAGGAAAATAGATATTCAAAATACATTTTATATTGATTCACAAATACAATATGTCTACTTTATGTTGGCATCATAAAGTTGACATGTTTTTACTTTTTGAAGACACCAGAGGGCTTCAAAGTATAGCAGCAATTAAAAAAAAAAAATCATGAAAATTTCTAAATCTGAAGTTTTCAGGGACCAGTTATGTTTGAAGTGGATTTAAGGGGCCTTTCTGTGAGAAATTCCACATAAATGACTCCATTATAGAAACTACACCCCTCAAAGTATTCAAAATGACATAAAGAAAGTTTGTTAACCCTTTAGGTGTTTCACAAGAATAGCAGCAATGTGGAGGAGAAAAATCAAAATCTGCATTTTTTACACAAACATGTTCTTGTAGCCCCATTTTTTTTCATTTTTAAAAGTGGTATTAGGTGGAAAAAAAATTTGTAGCCCAATTTTCTCTCGAGTATGGAAATATCTTAAATGTTGACATGAAGTGCTCTGCGGGCTCACAACATGACTCAAGAGGGAGAGGGCAACTGTGGGATTTTTTAAAACAAATTTTGCTGTCATGGTCTTTGAGGGCCATGTTGCATTTAGGAAGCCCCCATGGTGCCAGAACAGCAAAAAAAAACCAAAAAAAAAAACCACATGGCATACTATTTTGGAAACTACACCCCTCCAGGAACATAACAAGGGTTATAGTGAGTACTTACACCTCACAGGTTTTTTGAACAGTGGGCCTGAAAAGTGAAAAATGTGATTTTTAATACTAAATTGCTGGTATTAACCAAATTTTTTTGTTTGTTTCACAAGCAGTAAGAAAAAAAGCTCCACAAAATTTGTAGCCCAATTTCTCCAGAATGAGAATATACCCCATATATGGCGGTAAAGCTCTATGCGGGTACAAAACAGGGCTTAGGAGTGAGACAGCACCGATGAGATTTGAGGCCTAAAGTGGTGCTTTGCACTGCAATGGTTGAGGTTCTAATGTAAAATCTAAAATAAAACCCCGGCAAGTGACCACAATTTTGAAACTACACCCCTCAAGGAAGGTAACAAGGGGTACAGTGATTACTTATACCTCACAGGTTTTTTGAACAGTGGGCCGTAAATTGAAAAATTTGATTTTTTTACACTAAAATGCAGGGGTTACCCAATTTTTAAAATTTTCACAAGGGGTAATTGGAGAAATTTGGTTACAAATTTTGGAGGGCTTTTTCTCCTGACTATCGAAACACATCCACATATGGGGTAACGTGCTGGGCGGGTGCACAACAAGGCTCAGAAGTCATAGAGGTCTGTTTGCATTTGAGGCCTTTGGCATATCAGTAGCTGACGGTTACATACATTCTGAGGAAAATACCAAAAATGAAACACCCACATGTGACACCATTACAGAAAGTACCCACCCTGAGGAATGGGTATAGGGGTAAAGAGGACATTTCTAACGCACAGGTGTTTCCTAAATTTATTTTCCAGGAAAGGATGAAGGGCTTTGAAAAATTGCAATTTTCAACCTATGCTCTGCTTCATCTTTCTGGGAACAACTAACATGTGACTCCGAATTGTCGCCTGGAAATACGACAGAGCTCAGCGAGAACTCTTCGCATTTGAGGCGGATGTTTGTTACGGACCTAACAGTTACATACATTCAGAGGAAAATACAAGAAAGGAACACCCACATGTGAGAATACTACAAACAGTACACCTCCTAGGGATGTGTGTGGCCGTCCCTAACCTGTTACCTCAAATGCACAACCCGCTCAGGTGGGGAGAGAGCGTTGCGCATTTGAGGCAACTGCAAACCTCCAATGCTGGTGACTCTGTGTCCCATGACCCATGTTTTGGTTTCAAAATTTGGAAGACAATGTACTCTGGACTGGAACATTGGAGTCGAATTCCGGGGAATGAAAATCAGGTGAAAGGATTAAAAATTTAGTACTCCATGGAAGTGTGATACTCCCTGAAGCAATCCTTAATGCAGAAGCCCGGATGACCGGGGCAAGTGTCACACTGAGTGGTGGTGTCCTTACGAATCCCCCTCTTGCGACACACTCTGCATATTTTCTTTGATCGTCTCATCTTTCCAGTGTGGGGGACCTCATCTGGAAAGTGTTGGCCGGGGACGATCCGGGGCCCACAGTTCCAGAGGTGCCCTGACCCGCTCTTTGGCGATCATCAAAGATGAGGGTCTTTAGAACTTCCTCTTGAAACTCCAGGTATGTCCCTGTGTTGCCAGCGTACTGGGACAGTACAAAACAGTTGTACTTGGCAACCTGTACCATGTAGACCACAACTTATTTTGTACCATGCCTTCGTTTTCCGCATGGCCATGTATGGCTTGAGGACTTGATCAGAAAGATCAACTCCCCCCATATACCGATTGCAGTCCAGAATACAATCGAGCTTGAGGACCGGTCCCACTTTACCTCGCACAGGGACAGGGGTGCTGCCCTTCCCATGAAGTGTGGTGAGCATAAGGACATCCCTCTTGTCCTTATACCTGACCAGCAACAGGTTTTCATGGGAAAAGGCACGGGACTCACCCCGGGGGATAGGAGCATGTAGGGAATGATGGGGCGGAAGGCCTCTTTGATTCTTCCGGACTGTCCCACAAGCGGACGTGGATCTGGTGGAGAGGGATGTGAAGAGAGGGATACTAGTATAAAAGTTATCCACGTAAAGGTGGTAATCTTTATCTAGCAATGGGTGCAAAAGGCCCCAAACAATTTTCCCGCTAACACCCAGAGTGGGGGGACATTCTGGGGGTTCAATACGGGAATCTCATCCCTCATACACCATAAACCTTGAGGTACTCTCGCAAAGTGTATACATCTTCACGCCATACCACTCCCGCTTGGTAGGGATGTATTGCCGGAAGCTGAGTCTCCCCTTAAAGCTGATGAGAGACTCATCAATAGTGACTTCCCTTCCAAGGACATAGGCCTCCCAAAATTTGGCGCCCGAAGTGATTGATGACCGGCCTGATTTTCTGATTTTATATAGGCGGTCAAACTCTGGATCAATTTGGGGGGGGGAGGGGGGGGGACATGCCACATTATCAGCATAATGCAATCGTTTCTGTATGGCCTCAAACCGGGTATGTGCCATGGCCATACTGTAGAGCGGGGTCTGGTAAAGGACGTCCCCACTCCAATATTGCTGGACACTGGGTTTCTTGACCAGGCCCATATGCAGCACAAGGCCCCAAAATGTCCTCATTTTGGCTGCATCCACTGGGAACCAACCACCAGGCCTAGCGAAGAATGAGCCTGGGTTTGCGATGACAAACTGTTGGGAGTGCAGATTCGTCTGAGTAACGATCAGATTGACAAAGTCATCACTGAAAAAAAAAAACTGAAGTAATCCATTTCAGTGAACCCGATGATGTCAATCTTGTTTCCTGAGTCGCCAACAAACTCAGGAATCACAGGCTCATGGTCCGCTGGCTCAGTCCAGACAAGTTCTCTGGTACGGGGCACCAGTGAACTTGGCTGGGGGGCTTTACTAGTATGAGCGCAAGGGGTACTCATACTAGCATGGGGCACAGGGTCAGGAGCAGAGGAGGTTTGTGGATCCGCTTGGTGGAGTCTCCACCGCCTTGGTGATTCATCATCAGAACTAGATGATGAGGAGGACGAGGAAATAAGGAAGGTGGGGTCTTTCTTGTCCTCTGAGGCGCTTTCAGTGTTGGAGACAAGTATGGCATATAACTCCTCTGCTGAAAACGCCCTGCGGGCCATTTTCCTACTCTAATGGGGGTGAAGTGTAAATATGTGGGGGGGGGGGGGGGAAACTTTATTTGTGTGTGTGCTGCGTGTGGTGTGGTGCGCTAATACCTCCCTAACCCGCCCTAACCCGTCTTAACCTAACTAACTAAACCCGCCCTGACAGAAAAAATATAAAATAAAAAGGGAAAAAAGAAACAAACAAAAAAAAGGACTTCTAGCACAAAAAAGGCCCCCAAAAAAGCGTGTACCTAACCAGTGGTGTGAGAACTGATTAGAGCTTGGTGGCGGCAGGGAACGCAGAAGTCAGTGGGGGGGGTCCGGCCACTCGGCCAAGAACAGTGGCTGGTGGCACTTACACAGACCCCCACACAAAATACCCGAAAAATATAATAATAAAACGCTTAACCCCCAAAAAATGCACCCACTTGAACCCCCCAAAAAAAGATGATCAGTGATAAATCACTGACAGCGGTGGGGCAGGCCGCACACAGAGGCACGGTCCGTCCACACAGTACACGCCTGCTACTGGTGGCACGGACAGGGCTGGATTAACGTAGGGGCGGATGGAGTTGCCGCTCCAGGCCCCTACATGAAAATAATCCCAGCGGCCTGCACAGGCGGCCCGTATAGGCCGCCCCCCCCCGCCCACGATAAGTATGTTAACAGATATGTCTATCTCATATCTATCTATCTTATATCTATCTATCTATCTATCTCATATCTATCTATCTTATATCTATCTATCTATCTCATATCTATCTATCTCATATTTATCTATCTATCTATCTTATATCTATCTATCTATCTATCTATCTATCTCACATCTATCTATCCATCTCATATCTATCTATCAATCTATCTATCTCATATCTATCTATCTCTTATATCTATCTATCTCATATCTATTTATCTATCTATCTCATATCTATCTATCTATCTATCTTATATCTATCTATCTTATATCTATATATCCTATATCTATCTATCTCATATCTATCTATCTATCTATCTATCTATCTATCTATCTATCTATCTATCTCTCTCTCTCTCTCATATCTATCTATCTCATATCTATCTATCTATCTCATATCTATCTCATATCTATCTATCTCATATCTATCTATCTATCTCATATCTATCTCATTTCTATCTATCTATCTCATATCTATCTCATATCTATCTATCTCATATCTATCTATCTCATATCTATCTATCTATCTCATATCTATCTCATATCTATCAATCTATCTAGCAACAGAAGAATACAGCAGCACACTGCCAGCACAAGGATATAGGTGAAACATGAATATGCAGATAAAACATGGAGACTATACAGCTATGGTGTAATAGATGCAAATGTGAAACTATGAAATAGTGAGGCACTTAGCTCGCAAATTTGTCTCCGCCGGCGGTCAAATAGCTTGGTGCTGGCTGACTTGTTCTTTGTCTGTATTGCACATACGGGGGAGTGGCTACCTCCATGTTGGCCTTGCACCCCACCCACCTCTATCAGGTGTGTATATAAGGTGTCTTGGATGCTCCAGACCCTGCCATGCTTACTGAACTGTTCACACAGAGGCATATTCACAGTGTAGGGTCCGTCCCAAGGAGGCCACCTTATCGCGGTGGGATGGTCCAAGCTATTTGACCGCCGGCGGAGACAAATTTGCGAGCTAAGTGCCTCACTATTTCATAGTTTCACATTTGCATCTATTACACCATAGCTGTATAGCTCTCCATGTTTTATCTGCATATTCATGTTGCACCTATATCCTTGTGCTGGCAGTGTGCTGCTGTATTCTTCTGTTGCTGTATATCTAGCCTAGTAGCGTGCACCTGTAGGCCAGGTCCATATAATAGTTTGGTATCAACTAAAGTGCTGGCTGACTTATTCTTTGTCTGTATCAATCTATCTATCTATCTCTATCTATCTCATATCTATCTATCTATCTATCTATCTCATATCTATCTATGTCTTATCTATCTATCTCATATCTATCTCATATCTATCTATCTATCTATCTATCTATCTCATATCTATCTATCTATCTCATATCTATCTATCTATCTCATATCTATCTATGTCTTATCTATCTATCTCATATCTATCTATCTATCTATCTATCTACGAGTTGAAGAGCAGCACTCCCAAGCCAACTGTGCGTGGGTGCAGTCAGTCTCTGGGACCCCGGTCCTGGGTCCAAAGGGCAATAGAAACAAAAAATGGCGACCGCAGCACCCCAAATAAATGTGAAAAAGAATTTATTCCAAGGTAAAAACAGGCAACGTTTCTGTGGCCTCACACCACCATTTTCAAGCAGTGACTGAGTGATTCAAGGAGCCTTAAATAGCAACACACATCAGGGCTCATCATACATAATTAGAAGGGAATAATTTCAAAAAAGACAGTAGCATAATAAAAAATTGTAAATAGTGATACAATATAAGAGGCCTGAAGGGCCAGTATACATAAAGTTAAGGTGCTAGTACAATAAAAGTGACACTAGTGCATTAAAAACATATAATCTACTAATGAGGATCAGGAAAATCAGGTGGTATAACTAATTAAATGAGGGAGGCGGAGCTTACCGCACAAAGGAGCAATAAAGAGCCATAATCGCCATACAGTAATGTATGTCGGCGTCCACGCTGCTTCCACTTCCGGGATAGTGACACCGGCCAATCACATGATAAACTGACGTGTAACTCACGTCAGTTGTGCGTCACTCGCGCATGCGCAACGGGGAATCTAAGTCCTGTGCAGCCATGCAGACAAAGGGCATAAGTCAATATATGAAAAGAAAATGAAGTGGGAGTATATAATAATTCGCTATATATTTGCTCTGCACATAAAACAGTAGTCCAAAAGTAATGAGAACGAAAGTAAGAAGGATAAAAAAATAATAAAAGACAAAATAAATGTAGTAGTAAGCCTGGTCCTGAACCCACGACATTCATGTTCAAGCATCTCAGCACAATTTTCTCCCCACCCCGTCACTTGCATGCTTCACCACCATCTCCCAGGACTGGGTGAGGAGGCAGAAGAGTCCTATCTCAGGGCAGTGTTGGATATCACCTTATGAGGCAGGATGATCATGTTGTGACGTCATGGGGCCACATATTACTGTGTGGAGAGTGCTGCACTCGTTAATGACAATCATTCTGTGGGAAAGACAGACACAATTCACAGAGAATATTATTTAAAAAAAATAATAATAAATATAAATAAAGAAAATGGAGCATAATAATAATAAAAATGAAAAATCAAGTAAACAAAAAAAGAATAATTCCTGTAAATAGTATAAGTTTTATTGGACCATAATGTGCTAGCAAATATATGCTATAGTATGGTAATATATATAGCGAAAGTATATATATTATATATATGATTGCTCGGTGTACTATCCCCATCAAGGGAAAGGGGGAGGGGGGGGAAACAAAGAAGTAAAGTTATACTATAACACAATAGATATTAAACTAATATATATGTAAAAATAGGACGCGAAAACAGCAAGTTCTCCTCTGTTTGATAACACTCCACCATATTCCAATAATGATCTGAAAAAAATAAATAAATAAACAAAATATTAATTAAAGAATCACTACAAATAGTCAATTCTAATGGGGGCATATTCAGAGTCATACATCAGAATTTACGCTGTGTAAATCTGCGGTGTGACCGTAAAATCAACATTTAAACCTTTTGGTCTCAAAGATTGGAGTTCATGTATCCACTTAAGTTCCCTTTTTTTTTTAAAAAAGACTGATACGGTCTCCCCCCCCCCGTTTTGGCAGAGGGATATGGTCAATTAAAATACATCTGAGATCTTGTTCATTATGGTTGGCATCCACAAAATGCTTAGCCACAGGAAGATCTAACCACCTTTTGCGAATGCTGTATCTGTGTTGGTTTATCCTGGTCTTGAAGTCACATGTGGTCTCCCCCACATAGAGGAGACCACATGGACAGACCAGGACTTACACAACAAAGTCCGACGTACAAGTCAAATAATGTCTAATCTTGTAGATCCTACCTGTATCTGGATGTACAAAATTAGGGCCTTTAATCATGTATTTGCAATTTACGCATAGCCGGCAGGGGTATGAGCCCGGCCGGCAACGCTAAGGTACTTTTGTGGATTTACTTTCAAGGACACATCCGATTTTACCAACTTATCCCTAAGGTTAGTTCCTCGTCTATAGGATAATAGAGGGCGGATTTGAAATTCAGGAATTTCTGGGAAGCTTTTTTGTAAAATATCCCAATGTTTATTAAGTACAGTAGCAATCTCTTTGGAATGGCCATTATATGTGGACACAAACGGGATACGAGAATTTGACTTCTTTGATTTATTACTGGAGGTTTGTAACAAATCTTGTCTATTTAAAGCGAGAACCCGGGTTTTACCATCATGAAGCAATTTTTTAGGGTAACCTCGTTGAGCAAAGTTGTGAATCATTCTATCTAGAGACGGTTCAAGTCTGTCCTCCACGCCGATGATGTGTCTCGCCCGCAGCATCTGGCTGGTGGGTAGAGATCGCACCATCGGACGAGGGTGACAACTTGCAAAGTGTAGAATAGAATTACAATCAGTCTCTTTCACATATAATTCGGTAACAAGATGGTCAGCATCAATCCTGACAAGGGTGTCCAAAAATGACACCTCAGTTTTAGATGCATGTAGCGTAAATTTTATATTAGGATTTAATGTATTCAGGTAAGTATGGAAAAGATGTAAATGTTCCATATCGCCTCCCCAAACCAGAAACACATCATCAATGTATCTACACCACCCCAGCAAATTGCTGGAGTGGTGGTACACATAAACACCAGACTCCTCCAGCACCGCCATGAACACATTAGCATACGTGGGCGCCACGTTTGTGCCCATGGCGGTGCCGGAGGTCTGGAGATAAAAGGAGTCATTAAACATGAAGTAATTGTTTTTGAGGACCAACTCCAAGAGGGAGATGATGAAATTGGTTTTGTGAACAGAAAAGTCTTTTTCCACGCTGGACCTCACAGCCTGCACACCCCCATTGTTTGGGATGGAGGTGTACAGGCTGACGACGTCCAGCGTGGCAATGATGGCACCTGGTGGTAATGTAATATCGGCAATTTTCAACAAAAAATCAGAGGTGTCACTTAATAAGACCTAGCCTGAACGGCATAAGGACGTAAAATTTGCTCCACGAAGATCGACAAGTGGCTGGTAATGGACCCCCGGCCAGACACAATAGGTCTGCCAGGGGGGTCCACCAGCGACTTGTGGATCTTCGGGAGCAAATAAAGTAAAGGTGTAATGGGATGAGTAACAAATAAATAATCATGCAGTTTTTTGTCAATCAAATTCTCACTTAGAGCATTGTCGAGGACGGTCTTAATTCTCAGACTAATTGCACGTACTGGATCTCTACTCAACTTGAAATATGTAGCAGTGTCATCAAGTTGGCGTAACGCCTCCTTGATATATTTTCCCCGATCCATGACCACGATGGCTCCACCCTTGTCCGCGTGTTTTACCACTAGGTTGTGGTCATGGATCAGGGAATTAAGTGCCTCCATTTGATTCTTTGTAAGATTGTGATACGTACGAGATTTTGGATGTTCTTGTATATGTGCAATTTCTTGCTTCACTAAATCACAATAGGTATCCAATGCACTGTTGGAAAAGGTCGGGTTGAAATGACAGGGTAGTTGTAAGTCATAGTCTGAGAAAGAAAAACCGTCCCCAGCAGAGTCAGGTGCAGAGGATGGTACATATTCAGATACAGAAGATGGATGTTGAGAAAACCATATTTTAAGTTTTAAATGGCGAATAAATTGAATAAAGTCCAATTCTAACTGAAACCAGTCCGTATTGGATTGTGGGCAAAAACTAAGTCCCTTGGTAAGTAAATCAAGTTGGTGTTCAGAAAGAGTAGTAGATGAGATATTTACCGTAATCGGCTTGTTCATCTCCTCTTGGGGTCCTGCTTCCGTTGTATTGTCTTGTTTGTCCTCTGTGCTCTGGTCTGTACGGGGGCGTCGATGGCGTTGACCGCCCCGACGGGTTTTTCGGCGTCTTTGTTTGGACCTAATCCTAAAAAAGATTTATTGTTAGTATTGTCCATATTATCATTGGATGCAGTCTCTCGCGGTGAAGTAAAAGATGGAATGTCTCTTGATTTGCGCTGTCGTCTAGGTTGTATTGTATTGGATGATCCCCAAGTGTAAACTTTGCCCGTGGTATAGTCCGTAGTGTCCCTATGCCACTTATGTCGTTTCGTCTGTTCCAATTCATTCTTCAATTTGTCCAGAAATTTTGATTGTTTTTCCACCAACTTATCATAATTCTCCTTGTTGAAGGTAGATAGGGTTTGTTCTGTCATAGCCAGGCGTGTGGATGTCGCGGAGATGTTTTTCTGAAGAAATTCTATATTCAGCAAAATTAAATCAAAGGCGTATTTGTTAGAAATTAATTCAAACTTGGATCTATAATCCAAATCGGATCCATATGCATTTTCCCGTGGCTGGGATCTCAGTCCTCTAGGTATCATCTGAGTTCGATAGTATTGACATAAAGTGGCAAGATGTAATTTCAAAGATAGCAAACGTTTTGATTCAAACTCATATTGCCTTGACGGGTCTATAATGGATGGCAGTTGTAAAAAAGCAGCAGTATCAGTTTCAACGTCACAAAAGATTCTGTCAATGTCCCCAGTAGAATAAGAAAACGTATTAACTGGAATACTCGTACCGGTAGTTGAAGGTAAATCCATAGTAGGTGGGTGCACGCTCTGATGACCAGGTTCCATATTCGAGTTGAAGAGCAGCACTCCCAAGCCAACTGTGCGTGGGTGCAGTCAGTCTCTGGGACCCCGGTCCTGGGTCCAAAGGGCAATAGAAACAAAAAATGGCGAATTGTGTCTGTCTTTCCCACAGAATGATTGTCATTAACGAGTGCAGCACTCTCCACACAGTAATATGTGGCCCCATGACGTCACAACATGATCATCCTGCCTCATAAGGTGATATCCAACACTGCCCTGAGATAGGACTCTTCTGCCTCCTCACCCAGTCCTGGGAGATGGTGGTGAAGCATGCAAGTGACGGGGTGGGGAGAAAATTGTGCTGAGGTGCTTGAACATGAATGTCGTGGGTTCAGGACCAGGCTTACTACTACATTTATTTTGTCTTTTATTATTTTTTTATCCTTCTTACTTTCGTTCTCATTACTTTTGGACTACTGTTTTATGTGCAGAGCAAATATATAGCGAATTATTATATACTCCCACTTCATTTTCTTTTCATATATTGACTTATGCCCTTTGTCTGCATGGCTGCACGGGACTTAGATTCCCCGTTGCGCATGCGCGAATGACGCGCAACTGACGTGAGTTACACGTCAGTTTATCATGTGATTTACCGGTGTCACTATCCCGGAAGTGGAAGCAGCGTGGACGCCGACATACATTACTGTATGGCGATTATGGCTCTTTATTGCTCCTCTGTGCGGTAAGCTCCGCCTCCCTCATTTAATTAGTTATACCACCTGATTTTCCTGATCCTCATTAGTAGATTATATGTTTTTAATGCACTAGTGTCACTTTTATTGTACTAGCACCTTAACTTTATGTATACTGGCCCTTCAGGCCTCTTATATTGTATCACTATTTACAATTTTTTATTATGCTACTGTCTTTTTTGAAATTATTCCCTTCTAATTATGTATGATGAGCCCTGATGTGTGTTGCTATTTAAGGCTCCTTGAATCACTCAGTCACTGCTTGAAAATGGTGGTGTGAGGCCACAGAAACGTTGCCTGTTTTTACCTTGGAATAAATTCTTTTTCACATTTATTTGGAGTGCTGCGGTCGCCATTTTTTGTTTCTATCTATCTATCTATCTCATATCTATCTATATCATATCTATCTATCTAATATCTATCTCATATCTATCTCATATCTATCTATATCATATCTATCTATCTAATATCTATCACATATCTATCTATCTATCTCATATCTATCTATATCATATCTATCTATCTAATATCTATCACATATCTATCTATCTATCTATCTCATATCTATCTATATCATATCTATCTATCTAATATCTATCACATATCTATCTCATATCTATCTATATCATATCTATCTATCTAATATCTATCTCATATCTATCTCATATCTATCTATATCATATCTATCTATCTAATATCTATCACATATCTATCTATCTATCTCATATCTATCTATATCATATCTATCTATCTAATATCTATCACATATCTATCTATCTATCTATCTCATATCTATCTATATCATATCTATCTATCTAATATCTATCTCATATCTATCTCATATCTATCTCATATCTATCTATCTAATATCTATCACATATCTATCTATCTATCTCATATCTATCTATATCATATCTATCTATCTAATATCTATCACATATCTATCTATCTATCTATCTCATATCTATCTATATCATATCTATCTATCTAATATCTATCACATATCTATCTATCTCATATCTATCTATCTATCTATCTATCTATCTCATATCTATCTCATATCTATCTATCTCATATCTATCTATCTATCTATCTATCTCATATCTATCTATCTATCTATCTATCTCATATCTATCTATCTATCTCATATCTATCTATCTATATCATATCTATCTATCTCATATCTATCTATCTATCTCATATCTATCTATCTCATATCTATCTATCTCATATCTATCTATCTATCTCATATCTATCTATCTCATATCTATCTATCTATCTCATATCTATCTATCTATCTATCTATCTCATATCTATCTATCCATCTCATATCTATCTATCTATCTCATATCTATCTATCTATCTATCTATCTATCTATCTCATATCTATCCATCTATCTATCTCATATCTATCTATCTATCTATCTCATATCTATCTATCTATCTATCTATCTCATATCTATCTATCTCATATCTATCTATCTATCTATCTATCTCATATCTATCTATCTCATATCTATCTATCTATCTCATATTTATCTATCTATCTATCTATCTATCTATCTATCTATCTATCTATCTATCTATCTCATATTTATCTATCTCATATCTATCTTATCTCTATTTTATATCTCAGTATTTCCTGACCATGGTGCCTCCAGCTGTTCCAAAACTATAACTCCCAGCATGCCTTTGGCTGTCCAGGCATGCTGAAAGTTATAGTTTAGCAACAGCTGAAGGCACCCGGGTTAGGAAACACTGATCTATCTATCTATGTATCTAATATCTATATTATATCTCAGTGTTTCCAAAATACCAGTGTACCCAATATACCAGTGTACCCAATATACCAGTGTACCCAATATACCAGTGATCCAGTGTACCCAATATACCAGTGATACAGTGTACCCAATATATCAGTGATACAGTGTACCCAATATATCAGTGATACAGTGTACCCAATATACCAGTGTACCCAATATACCAGTGTACTCTATATACCAGTGTACTCAGTATACCAGTGTACCCAATATACCAGTGTACCCAATATACCAGTGTACCCAATATACCAGTGTACCCAATATACCAGTGATCCAGTGTACCCAATATACCAGTGATACAGTGTACCCAATATATCAGTGATACAGTGTACCCAATATATCAGTGATACAGTGTACCCAATATACCAGTGTACCCAATATACCAGTGTACTCTATATACCAGTGTACTCAGTATACCAGTGTACCCAATATACCAGTGTACCCAATATACCAGTGTACCCAATATACCAGTGTACCCAATATACCAGTGATCCAGTGTACCCAATATACCAGTGATACAGTGTACCCAATATATCAGTGATACAGTGTACCCAATATATCAGTGATACAGTGTACCCAATATACCAGTGATACAGTGTACCCAGTGATCCAGTGTACCCAATATACCAGTGATACAGTGTACCCAATATACCAGTGTACCCAATATACCAGTGTACCCAATATACCAGTGATCCAGTGTACCCAATATACCAGTGATACAGTGTACCCAATATATCAGTGATACAGTGTACCCAATATATCAGTGATACAGTGTACCCAATATACCAGTGTACCCAATATACCAGTGTACTCTATATACCAGTGTACTCAGTATACCAGTGTACCCAATATACCAGTGTACCCAATATACCAGTGTACCCAATATACCAGTGTACCCAATATACCAGTGATCCAGTGTACCCAATATACCAGTGATACAGTGTACCCAATATATCAGTGATACAGTGTACCCAATATATCAGTGATACAGTGTACCCAATATACCAGTGATACAGTGTACCCAGTGATCCAGTGTACCCAATATACCAGTGATACAGTGTACCCAATATATCAGTGTACCCAATATACCAGTGATACAGTGTATCCAATATATCAGTGTACCCAATATACCAGTGATACCGTGTACCCAATATATCAGTGATACAGTGTACCCAATATACCAGTGTACCCAATATACCAGTGATACAGTGTACCCAATATACCAGTGTACCCAATATACCAGTGATACAGTGTACCCAATATACCAGTGTACCCAATATACCAGTGATACAGTGTACCCAATATACCAGTGTACCCAATATACCAGTGATACAGTGTACCCAGTGATCCAGTGTACCCAATATACCAGTGATACAGTGTACCCAATATATCAGTGTACCCAATATACCAGTGATACAGTGTACCCAATATACCAGTGTACCCAATATACCAGTGATACAGTGTACCCAATATATCAGTGTACCCAATATACCAGTGATACAGTGTACCCAATATACCAGTGATACAGTGTACCCAATATACCAGTGTACCCAATATACCAGTGTACCCAATATATCAGTGATACAGTGTACCCAACATACCAGTGATACAGTGTACCCAATATACCAGTTTACTCTATATACCAGTGTACTCAGTATACCAGTGTGCCCAATATACCAGTGTACTCTATATACCAGTGTACTCAGTATACCAGTGTACCCAATATACCAGTGTACTCTATATACCAGTGTGCTCAGTATACCAGTGTGCCCAATATACCAGTGTACTCTATATACCAGTGTACCCAATATACCAGTGTACCCAATATACCAGTGATACAGTGTACCCAATATACCAGTGTACCCAATATACCAGTGATACAGTGTACCCAATATACCAGTGTATCCAATATACCAGTGATACAGTGCACCCAATATATCAGTGATACAGTGTACCCAATATACCAGTGTACCCAATATACCAGTGATACAGTGTACCCAATATACCAGTGTACCCAATATACCAGTGATACAGTGTACCCGATATACCAGTGTACCCAATATACCAGTGTACCCAATATACCAGTGTACCCAATATACCAGTGATACAGTGTACCCGATATACCAGTGTACCCAATATTCCAGTGATACAGTGTACCCAATATACCAGTGTACCCAATATACCAGTGTACCCAATATATCAGTGATACAGTGTACCCAATATATCAGTGATACAGTGTACCCAATATACCAGTGTACCCAATATACCAGTGATCCAGTGTACCCAATATACCAGTGATACAGTGTACCCAATATACCAGTGATACAGTGTACCCAATATATCAGTGATACAGTGTACCCAATATACCAGTGATACAGTGTACCCAATATACCAGTGATACAGTGTACCCAATATATCAGTGATACAGTGTTCCCAATATACCAGTGTACCCAATATACCAGTGATACAGTGTACCCAATATACCAGTGTACCCAATATACCAGTGTACCCAGTATACCAGTGTACCCAATATACCAGTGTACTCTATATACCAGTGTACTCAGTATACCAGTGTACCCAATATAACAGTGTACTCTATATACCAGTGTACCCAATATACCAGTGTACTCTATGTACCAGTGTACTCAGTATACCAGTGTACCCAATATACCAGTGTACTCTATATACCAGTGTACCCAATATACCAGTGTACTCTATATACCAGTGTACTCAGTATACCAGTGTACCCAATATACCATTGTACTCTATATACCAGTGTACTCAGTATACCAGTGTACTCTATATACCAGTGTACTCAGTATACCAGTGATACAGTGTACCCAATATACCAGTGTACCCAATATACCAGTGATACAGTGTACCCAATATACCAGTGTACCCAATATACCAGTGTACCCAATATACCAGTGTACCCAGTGATCCAGTGTACCCAGTATACCAGTGTACCCAATATACCAGTGTACTCTATATACCTGTGTACTCAGTATACCAGTGTATCCAATATACCAGTGTACTCTATATACCTGTGTACTCAGTATACCAGTGTGCTCAATATACCAGTGTACTCTATATACCAGTGTACTCAGTATACCAGTGTACCCAATATACCAGTGTACTCTATATACCAGTGTACTCAGTATACCAGTGTGCCCAATATACCAGTGTACTCTATATACCAGTGTACTCAGTATACCAGTGTGCTCAATATACCAGTGTACTCTATAAACCAGTGTACTCAGTATACCAGTGTGCTCAATATACCAGTGTACTCTATATACCAGTGTACTCAGTATACCAGTGTGCCCAATATACCAGTGTACTCTACATACCAGTGTACTCAGTATACCAGTGTGCCCAATATACCAGTGTACTCTATATACCAGTGTACCCAATATACCAGTGTACCCAATATAGCAGTGTACTCTATATACCAGTGTACCCAATATACCAGTGTACCCAATATACCAGTGTACTCTATATACCAGTGTACCCAATATACCAGTGTACTCTATATACCAGTGTACTCAGTATACCAGTGTATCCAATATACCAGTGTACTCTATATACCAGTGTACTCAGTATACCAGTGTACCCAATATACCAGTGTACTCTATATAAAAGTGTACCCAATTTACCAGTGTACTCTATATACCAGTGTACTCAGTATACCAGTGTACCCAATATACCAGTGTACTCTATATACCAGTGTACCCAATATACGAGTGTACTCTATATACCAGTGTACTCAGTATACCAGTGTGCCCAATATACCAGTGTACTCTATATACCAGTGTACTCAGTATACCAGTGTGCCCAATATACCAGTGTACTCTATATACCAGTGTACTCAGTATACCAGTGTACCCAATATACCAGTGTACTCTATATACCAGTGTACTCAGTATACCAGTGTACCCAATATACCAGTGTACTCTATATACCAGTGTACTCAGTATACCAGTGTACCCAATATACCAGTGTACTCTATATACCAGTGTACTCAGTATACCAGTGTACCCAATATACCAGTGTACTCTATATACCAGTGTACTCTATATTCCAGTGTACTCAGTATACCAGTGTACCCAATATACCAGTGTATTCTATATACCAGTGTACTCAGTATACCAGTGTGCCCAATATACCAGTGTACTCTATATACCAGTGTACTCAGTATACCAGTGTGTCCAATATACCAGTGTACTCTATATACCAGTGTACTCAGTATACCAGTGTACCCAATATACCAGTGTGCTCTATATACCAGTGTACTCAGTATACCAGTGTGCCCAATATACCAGTGTACTCTATATACCAGTGTACTCAGTATACCAGTGTACCCAATATACCAGTGTACTCTATATACCAGTGTACCCAATATACCAGTGATACAGTGTACCCAGTGATACAGTGTACCCAATATACTAGTGTACCCAATATACCAGTGTACTCTATATACCAGAGTACCCTATATACCAGTGTACCCAGTGATACAGTGTACTCTCCCCAGTGCACCGGCTGCTCCTCTGCCCCACATAGTGGATAGTCCTGATGGACAGGGGCATATACTGTCACTGGGGTCCGGGCATATACTGTCACTGGGATCCGGGTATATACTGTCACTGGGGTCCGAGTATATACTGTCACTGGGGTCTGGGTATATACTGTCGCTGAGGTCCGGGTATACACGGTCACTGGGGTCCGGGTATATACGGTCACTTGGGTCTGAGTATATACGGTCACTGGGGTCCGGGTATATACTGTCACTGGGTCCGGGTATATACAGTAATACCTCCCTAACCCGTCTTAACCTAACTAACTAAACCCGCCCTGACAGAAAAAATATAAAATAAAAAGGGAAAAAAGAAACAAACAAAAAAAAGGACTTCTAGCACAAAAAAGGCCCCCAAAAAAGCGTGTACCTAACCAGTGGTGTGAGAACTGATTAGTGCTTGGTGGCGGCAGGGAACGCAGAAGTCAGTACCAGTGTACTGACTTCTCTATATACCAGTGTACTCTATATACCAGTGTGCCCAATATACCAGTGTACTCTATATACCAGTGTACTCTATATACCAGTGTACTCTATATACCAGTGTACCCAATATACCAGTGTACTCTATATACCAGTGTACTCAGTATACCAGTGTACCCAATATACCAGTGTACTCAGTATACCAGTGTATCCAATGTACCAGTGTACTCTATATACCAGTGTACTCAGTATACCAGTGTACCCAATATACCAGTGTACTCAGTATACCAGTGTATCCAATGTACCAGTGTACTCTATATACCAGTGTACCCAATATACCAGTGTACTCAGTATACCAGTGTATCCAATGTACCAGTGTACTCTATATACCAGTGTACTCAGTATACCAGTGTGCTCAATATACCAGTGTACTCTATATACCAGTGTACTCAGTATACCAGTGCACTCTATATACCAGTGTATCCAATATACCAGTGTACCCAATATACCAGTGTACTCAGTATACCAGTGTACCCAATATACCAGTGTACTCTATATACCAGTGTACCCAATATACCAGTGTACTCTATATACCAGTGTACTCAGTATACCAGTGTACCCAATATACCAGTGTACTCTATATACCAGTGTACTCAGTATACCAGAGTGCCCAATATACCAGTGTACTCTATTTACCAGTGTACTCAGTATACCAGTGTACCCAATATACCAGTGTACTCTATATACCAGTGTACTCAGTATACCAGTGTACCCAATATACCAGTGTACTCTATATACCAGTGTACTCAGTATACCAGTGTACCCAATATACCAGTGTACTCTATATACCAGTGTACTCAGTATACCAGTGTGCTCAATATACCAGTGTACTCTATATACCAGTGTACTCAGTATACCAGTGCACTCTATATACCAGTGTATCCAATATACCAGTGTACCCAATATACCAGTGTACTCAGTATACCAGTGTACCCAATATACCAGTGTACTCTATATACCAGTGTACCCAATATACCAGTGTACTCTATATACCAGTGTACTCAGTATACCAGTGTGCTCAATATACCAGTGTACTCTATATACCAGTGTACTCAGTATACCAGTGTACCCAATATACCAGTGTACTCTATATACCAGTGTACTCTATATACCAGTGCACTCTATATACCAGTGTATCCAATATACCAGTGTACCCAATATACCAGTGTACTCAGTATACCAGTGTACCCAATATACCAGTGTACTCTATATACCAATGTACCCAATATACCAGTGTACTCTATATACCAGTGTACTCAGTATACCAGTGTACCCAATATACCAGTGTACTCTATATACCAGTGTACTCAGTATACCAGTGTGCTCAATATACCAGTGTACTCTATATACCAGTGTACTCAGTATACCAGTGTACCCAATATAACAGTGTACTCTATATACCAGTGTACTCAGTATACCAGAGTGCCCAATATACCAGTGTACTCTATATACCAGTGTACTCAGTATACCAGTGTGCCCAATATACCAGTGTACTCTATATACCAGTGTACTCAGTATACCAGTGTACCCAATATACCAGTGTTTTCTATATACCAGTGTACTCAGTATACCAGTGTATCCAATATACCAGTATACTCTATATACCAGTGTACTCTATATACCAGTGTACTCAGTATACCAGTCATACAGTGTACCCAGTGACACAGTGTACCCAATATACTAGTGTACCCAATATACCAGTGTACTCTATATACCAGAGTACCCTATATACCAGTGTACCCAGTGATACAGTACACTCTCCCCAGTGCACCGGCTGCTCCTCTGCCCCACATAGTGGATAGTCCTGATGGGCAGGGGCATATACTGTCACTGGGGTCCGGGCTAATACTGTCACTGGGATCCGGGTATATACTGTCACTGGGGTCCGGGTATATACTGTCACTGGGGTCCGGGTATATACTGTCGCTGAGGTTCGGGTATATACGGATGCTGGGGTCCGGGTATATACGGTCACTGGGGTCCGGGCATATACTGTCACTGGGGTCCGGGCATATACTGTCACTGGGGTCCGGGCATATACTGTCACTGGGGTCCGGGTATATACTGTCACTGAGGTCCGGGTTTATACGGTCACTGGGGTCCGGGTATATACTGTCGCTGAGGTCAAGGTATATACGGTCACTGGGGTTCGGGCATATACTGTCAGTGGGGTCCGGGCATATACTGTCACTGGGATCTGGGCATATACTGTCACTGGGATCCGGGCATATACTGTCACTGTGGTCCGGGCATATACTGTCACTGGGGTCTGGGCATATACTGTCACTGGGGTCCGGGCATATACCGTCACTGAGGTCCGGGTATATACGGTCACTGGGGTCTGGGTATATACAGTCACTGGGGTACGGGTATATACTGTCACTGGGTCCGGGTATATACGGTCGCTGGGGTCCGGGTATATACGGTCACTGGGGTCCGGGCATATACTGTCACTAGCGTCCGGGCATATTCTGTCACTGGGGTCCGGGTATATACTGTCACTGGGGTCCGGGTATATACGGTCACTCAGGCCCGTTGCTACAGGACAGGCAAACCAAGCAATTGCTTGGGGCCCCGAGCTGGCTGGGGGCCCCCGAGCACAGCCATTGCTTGCCCGTCATGTAGCGATTAACAATCCTGCTCTTGGAGTTTGTGCTCTGGGCCCCAGGCACCCAAACTAGAGGGCCCCCCGAATGTCTGACATGTTTTTAAAATAAACTAATTTGTAGCTTTGGAGTTCTTCTCACCTCAGCACAATCACGCTCCCCCCACCCCTGCTGCACTTGGTATTTTCCCTTTGCCCCAGACTCTTCTCTCAGCCTTTAGCCGTCTGAGCAGGAGAAGGGGGAGGGGGGAGGAGAGAAGCACAGAGCTGTGAGGAAAGGAGAGCACCGCAGAGGCTGTACAACATGGGGCCTGACTATAGTAGGTGTCCTGCATGTATTTGTGCAAAAGCGTGTGTGTGGATATATATATGTGTGTACATATGTGTATGTCTATGTACTGTGCCCGTGTGTGTGTTACTACTGTGGATGACTATATGTAAAGTGCAGGTGTGTATCCATACCAGTGTTTCCCAACCAGGGTGCCTCCAGTTGTTGCAAATCTACAACTCCCAGCATGCCCAGATAGCCAAAGGCTGTCTGGGCATGCGGGGAGTTGTAGTTTTGCATCCTCTATAGGCATCCTGGTTGGTAAACACTGATCTATTCTATCTGTGTGTGTATGAAGCATGTACAGTATGTAATGTGTGCAGTATGTGTGTGTGTGTATGAAGCATGTACAGTATGTAATGTGTGCAGTGTGTTGTGTGTATGAAGCATGTATAGTATGTAATGTGTACAGTGTGTGTGTATGATGCATGTACAGTATGTAATATGTACAGTATGTTGTGTGTGTATGAAGCATGTACAGTATGTAATGTGTAGTGTGTGTGTGATGCATGTACAGTATGTAATGTGTACAGTGTGTGTATGATGCATAAACAGTATGTAATGTGTACAGTGTGTGTGTATGATGCTTGTACAGCATGTCATGTGTACAGTGTGTGTGTATGATGCATGTACAGTATGTAATGTGTACAGTGTGTGTGTGTATGATGCATGTACAGTATGTAATGTGTACAGTGTGTGTGTGTATGATGCATGTACAGTATATAATGTGTACAGTATGTGTGTGTGTATGATGCATGTACAGTATGTAATGTGTACAGTGTGTGTGTATGATGCATGTACAGTATGTAATGTGTACAGTATGTGTGTGTATGATGCATGTACAGTATGTAATGTGTACAGTATGTGTGTGTGTATGATGCATGTACAGTATGTAATGTGAACAGTGTGTGTGTGTGTATGATGCATGTACAGTATGTAATGTGTACAGTGTGTGTGTATGATGCATGTACAGTATGTAATGTGTACAGTGTGTGTGTATGATGCATGTACAGTATGTAATGTGTACAGTGTGTGTGTATGATGCATGTACAGTATGTAATGTGTACAGTATGTGTGTGTATGATGCATGTACAGTATGTAATGTGTACAGTGTGTGTGTATGAAGCATGCATGTACAGTATGTAATGTGTACAGTGTGTGTGTGTATATGATGCATGTACAGTATGTAATGTGTACAGTATGTGTGTATGATGCATGTACAGTATGTAATGTGTACAGTGTGTGTGTGTATATATGATGCATGTACAGTATGTAATGTGTACTGTATGTGTGTATGATGCATGTACAGTATGTAATGTGTACAGTATGTGTATGTGTATGATGCATGTACAGTATGTAATGTGTACAGTATCTTTGTGTGTATGATGCATGTACAGTATGTAATGTGTACAGTGTGTGTGTATGATGCATGTACAGCATGTAATGTGTACAATGTGTGTGTGTATGATGCATGTACAGTATGTAATGTGTACAGTGTGTGTGTATGATGCATGTACAGTATGTAATGTATACAGTATGGTGTGTGTGTATGATGCATGTACAGTATGTAATGTGTACAGTATGTGTGTGTATGATGCATGTACAGTATGTAATGTGTACAATGTGTGTGTGTATGATGCATGTACAGTATGTAATGTGTACAATGTGTGTGTATGATGCATGTACAGTATGTAATGTATACAGTATGGTGTGTGTGTATGATGCATGTACAGTATGTAATGTGTACAGTATGTGTGTATGATGCATGTACAGTATGTAATATGTACAGTGTGTTGTGTGTGTATGAAGCATGCATGTGCAGTATGTAATGTGTACAGTATCTGTCTGTGTCTGAAGCATGCGTGTACAGTATGTAATGCATACAGTGTGCTGTGTGTGTATATAATGCATGCTGTGGCAGATCCAGGGAAGGGGGGGGGGGGAAACTGGACAATTGCCCCATCCCGTGCGTGCGCCCATTGGAAAGCAACACGGAGGAGCGAAGCAGCGAACAGGACATGCGCTGGCCAGCATGGTAAGTGACCAGCGGCACATCAGCTTCAGTGCTCCGACCACCACTCCTCCAGGGACCTACTGCTATGGTGGCCGGACAAAAGGAGCAGTGGTCAGAACACTGAAGTAGGGCAGTAAACAGGCATACAGCCTTCAGCCATACACGGTATGGCTGGAGGCTGTATGTCTGTGGGGAAACATTCTGCACCTAATGTGGGGTAAACTATACTGCCAACCTAATGTGGAGAACTATACTGCACCTAATGTGGGGTAAACTATACTGCCAACTTAATGTGGAGAACTATACTGCACCTAATGTGGAGAACTATACTGCACCTAATGTGGAGAACTATACTGCACCTAATGTGGGGGACTATACTAATGTGGAGAACTATACTGCACCTAATGTGGAGAACTATACTGCACCTAATGTGGTGGACTATACTAATGTGGAGAACTATACTGCACCTAATGTGGGGTAAACTATACTGCCAACCAAATGTGGAGAACTATACTGCACCTAATGTGGAGTACTATACTGCACCTAATGTGGGGGACTATACTAATGTGGAGAATTATACTGCACCTAATGTGGGGTAAACTATACTGCCAACCTAATGTGGAGAACTATACTGCACCTAATGTGGAGAACTATACTGCACCTAATGTGGAGAACTATACTGCACCTAATGTGGAGAACTATACTGCACCTAATGTGGAGAACTATACTGCACCTAATGTGGGGGACTATACTAATGTGGAGAACTATACTGCACCTAATGTGGAGAACTATACTGCACCTAATGTGGTGGACTATACTAATGTGGAGAACTATACTGCACCTAATGTGGGGTAAACTATACTGCCAACCAAATGTGGAGAACTATACTGCACCTAATGTGGAGTACTATACTGCACCTAATGTGGGGGACTATACTAATGTGGAGAATTATACTGCACCTAATGTGGGGTAAACTATACTGCCAACCTAATGGGGGGAACTATACTGCACCTAATGTGGGGGGACTATACTGGACCTAATGTGGGGAGAACTATACTGCACCTAATGTGGGGAGAACTATACTGCACCTAATGTGGAGAACTATACTACACCTAATGTGGAGAGAACTATACTGCACCTAATGTGGGTGACTATACTGCACCTAATCTGGGGGAACTATACTGCACCTAATGTGGGGGAACTATACTGCACCTAATGTGGGGAGAACTATACTGCACCTAATGTGGGGGAACTATGCTGCACCTAATGTGGAGAACTATATTGCACCTAATGTTGGGAGAACTACAGCCTAATGTGGGGGAACTATACTGCACCTAATGTGGGGAACTATATTGTACCTAATGTGGGGAACTATACTGCCTAATGTGGGGGAACTATACTGCACCTAATGTGGGGAACTATACTGCCTAATGTGGGGGAACTATACTGCACCTAATGTGGGGGAACACTGCTAGCCTAATGTGGGGGAACTCTGCTGCACCTAATGTGGGGGGAACTCTGTTGCACCTAATGTGGGGGGAACTCTGCCGCACCTAAGGTGGGGTGCACTGTGCCACACCTAACGTGGGGGAAACTGTGCCACAAAAAAACGTGGGGGGAACTGTGCCGCACCTAACATGGGGGGAACTGTGCCGCACCCAATGATGGGGAACTGTGCCGCACCTAACGTGGGGGGGACTGTGCCGCACCTAATGTGGGGGAACTGTGCTGCACCTAATGTGGGGGAACTATACTGCACCTAATGTGGGGACCTCGTATAGACGTTCGCTCACGTCACGCTCCCAGCATTCAAGGGCCGGCGTTACTACGTCCTGACGCCGGTCCTAGAGCGTGACGTGCGTGAACATCAAGGGGGGGCCTCCATGTCCATTTTGCTTGGGGCCCCCAAATTCCTTCAAACGGCCCTGCTGTCAATGGGGTCCGAGTATATACTGTCACTGGAGTCCGGGTATATACTGTCACTGGGGTCCGGGTATATACTTTCACTGGGGTCCGGGTATATACGGTCGATGGGGTCCGGGTATATACAGTCACTGGGGTCTGGGCATATACTGTCACTGGGGTCCGGGTATATACGGTCACTGGGTTCCGGGTATATACGGTCACTGGGGTACGGGTATATACGGTCACTGGGGTCCGGGTATATACTGTCACTGGGGTCCGGGCATATACTGTCACTGGGGTCCGGGTATATACAGTCACTGGGGTCCGGGTATATACGGTCACTGAGGTCCGGGTATATTCTTTCACTGGGGTCCGGCCATACACTGTCACTGGGGTCCGAGTATATACGCTCACTGGGGTCCGGGTATATACTGTCACTGGGGTCCGGGTATATACGGTCACTGGGGTCTGGGTTTATACGGTCCGGGTATATTCTGTCACTGGGGTCCGGCCATATACTGTCACTGGGGTCCGAGTATATACGCTCACTGGGGTCCGGGTATATACGGTCACTGGGGTCCGGGTATATACGGTCACTGGGGTCCGGGTATATACGTCACTGGGGTCCGGGTATATACGGTCACTGGGGTCCGGGTATATTCCTCTTTCCTTCCTCATTAAACTAAAGGGCTCTTGTTTTTCTTGTCCTGTGTTTTCAAATATTTCTTTTTATAGATAATGTGGAAGTTAGTAGGCAGAGGGGGGCAGGCCTTGAGTTGTGTAAGGGGCCCCAACATTGCTGATGGCAGCCCTGGTCTTGCATATAATCACGTATATGGTATACAGATCCTGTGTACAGCTGGTAACTTTCGCTATATGGGTACTGTGTGGGGGAATACTGGTCTGTATATACTGGTCTGCATACAGTACAGTATGGTGGTATTATCAAGTTATTGTGTGATGGTATATATTTCCTCCTTATCCGGGCATATACTGTCACTGGGGTCCGGATATATACTGTCACTGGGGTCCGGGTTTATACGGTCACTGGGGTCCAGGTATGTACGGTCACTGGGGTCTGGGCATATACTGTAACTGGGGTGTGGGCATATACGGTCACTGGGGTCCGGGTATATACGGTCACTGGGGTCCGGGTATATACGATCACTGGGGTCCGGGTATATATGGTCACTGGGGTCCGGGTATATACTGTCACTGGGGTCCGGGTATATACTGTCACTGGGGTCCGGGTATATACGGTCACTGGGGTCTGGGTTTATACGGTCACTGGGGTCTGGGTTTATACGGTCCGGGTATATACTGTCACTGGGGTTAGGGTATATACGGTCACTGGGGTCCAGGTATATACGGTCACTGGAGTCCGGGTATATACGGTCACTGGGGTCCGGGTATATTCCTCTTTCCTTCCTCATTAAACTAAAGGGCTCTTGTTTTTCTTGTCCTGTGTTTTCAAATATTTATTTTTATAGATAATGTGGAAGTTAGTAGGCAGAGGGGGGCAGGCCTTGAGTTGTGTAAGGGGCCCCAACATTGCTGATGGCAGTCCTGGTCTTGCATATAATCACGTATATGGTATACAGGTCCTGTGTACAGCTGGTAACTTTCGCTATATGGGCACTGTGTGGGGGAATACTGGTCTGTATACAGTACAGTATGGTGGTATTATCAAGTTATTGTGTGATGGTATATATTTCCTCCTTATCCGGGCATATACTGTCACTGGGGTCCGGATATATACTGTCACTGGGGTCCGGGTTTATACGGTCACTGGGGTCCAGGTATGTACGGTCACTGGGGTCTGGGCATATACTGTAACTGGGGTGTGGGCATATACGGTCACTGGGGTCCGGGTATATACGATCACTGGGGTCCGGGTTTATACGGTCACTGGGGTCCGGGCATATACTGTCACTGGGGTCCGGGCATATACGGTCCCCGGGGGTCTGGGTATATACTGTCACTGGGGTCCGGGTATATACGGTCACTGGCGTCCGGGTATATAAGGTCACTGGGGTCCGGGTATATACGGTCACTGGGGTCCGGGCATATACTGCCACTGGGGTCCGGGTATATACTGTTACTGGGATCCGGGTATATACGGTCACTGGGGTCCAGGTATATACGGTCACTGGGGTCCGGGTATATTCCTCTTTCCTTCCTCAATAAACTAAAGGGCTCTTGTTTTTCTTGTCCTGTGTTTTTAAATATTTCTTTTTATAGATAATGTGGAAGTTAGTAGGCGGGGGGGGGGGGGGGGCAGGCCTTGAGTTGTGTAAGGGGCCCCAACATTTCTGATAGCAGCCCTGGTCTTGCATATAATCACTTATATGGTATACAGATCCTGTGTACAGCTGGTAACTTTCGCTATATGGGCACTGTGTGGGGGAATACTGGTCTGTATGTAGTGGTTTTATTCAGTACAGTATGGCGGTATTATCAAGTTATTGTGTGATGGTATATATTTCCTCCTTGTATACTGGTATTATTGTGTGATGGTATATATTTCCTCCTTGTATACTGGTATTATTGTGTGATGGTATACATTTCCTCCTTGTATACTGGTATTCTTGGTCAAGGAAAATTATCTTACCTATGTTAACTTGTTATATATTTTCTTTTATTTTGTGTAGGTTGGAGCATTAGGAGGGATTTGGGTGGGATAGGGGTGTGGTGTCCCGTTACCGCATTATATACGGTACCTGTATATAGGTCCCCATAGCCAGAGTCCCTAGGACGTCGGGGTCCTTCTTATCTAGTCCACCCCTTGTCACCTCTCATCTAGGAATTAGTAGATCTAGCAGTTTATCCAGGATTTGTATAGATGTAATTGTACATATGTATGTGATTGGTTGATTACCTGTACAGAGCGTGGCAGGACCTGCGGGTCACGTGGTCAGGTAAACTCTATGGTTTTTGCTTAAGGACCTTTGGAAGTCCCTATGACGTATTTCACCCATCATTCCTTGTAGCGGTGAGTGACAGTTACTCGGACCAATCAAAACGGCCCTGCCCATATAAGGGATCGGCGGACATAGCTCTCTCTTGTTCCTGTGCTGCCAGTAAGCATCTCTTTTCCTCGTGGGCTGTTGTGAGAGAAGGATCTGCGCTGCTGTCATCAGTGAGTTTAGGCCTGAGCCTTGCGGCAACGGCTGATCATTACCAAACCGTGAGTGTATCAATCCCTAAGCACTCTGCAAGATCACCGGACCTTATCTTTCAACTAAATCCGGACGGATCTTCACAATTAACCCTAAATTCAGAGACTTATAATCCAAGTCAAGGTCCCCAACAACTGCCAGTCACTAAAGTGTATAGAGACTGTATTGATTAGACTGTTACTGTTCATTGGATGTACCGCAAGTCTTTAAGTAAAGTTTATCCAAGTTCAAGTTCAGCTACCTTGTGGACCTTCAGTCATTATTTGCATGCACCTATCGTTACTGGGAAGGGCGGCGATAGGCCGGAGAATTACCTCAGCATACTAGCCCTCAGCCTGGCGTCACGAACTATAGGGTTAACCTTAACCCCTGAAATACTAAAGCAAAATCCTGACTACACTACCTCTACCCCAGAGGCTTACCACGGGGGCGTGGCAGAGGTGTGGCCATGGGCGTAGCCTCACAGGGGGCCCTTGCTTTATTTGGTCGGAGACCCCTGAGTGTTGTCAGTCGGCCCCTGCCTGGGTGGTCACATGGGCTGGGTAACCTCCTGACCAGCGTGACTCACGGTATCGTAGGACGCTCCTCCCCCCTGCCAGAAAGAGGATGGTATGTGCTGGTTTCCGGCCTGGCCCCCGCCCGTCCAAAAATGTTACTGTGTGACAGTGGCTGAGGTCCCACCAGCGGTCATTGTTCTCTGCCTCTGAAATCCCCCAAAAAGGTACCACCACCAGTCATGAACTGACTTGCCATTCAGGTACATAGAAAAGCTAGGTGACAATTTCTCACCTAGCTTTTTCATTCTCCTGAATGGCATATCTGCTTATAATAGCTCAGCTATTATAGACAGATTTGACTAAAGGTTATAGGTAAATCTATATATAATAACTGAGCTATTATAAGCAGATATGCCATTCAGCTTTTCTGTGCTCCTTAGTGCCATTTCTGCTTATATTAGTTAAGCTAATATAGACAGATTTGTATTTTTTTTGGTTAGTTATGGTCTATGGATGGTAGTGGATACTGGTGGCACTGTTATAGATGTGACCACCCATAACTCTATCTAGTCTTCCTTAACTCCTTGAGGACTCAGGGTTTACCTGTACGCCCTGGTCCCGTTAACAGGGTTTAAAGCTTTCTCACAAGCGGAGAACGCTTCAAACCCCATGGGTCCCAACTGCTATCCGCAGTCAGGACCCAGGGTTAATGCCGAGCATGGCTGATGGGACCGATGCCTGGCATTAACCTTTTAGATGCCACAATACTTTTATGGCGCTGCGTTCCTGGATCACCGTGTCTCCTGCCACGGTGATCGGGCCAAGATGGCTGCTGATTTAACAACAGCCACCCCGGCATATCGCCTAGGGGGGTCCT